>NC_143420.1:12476764-12788676 GCF_059467195.1 Physcomitrium patens | reverse complement strand
TATTTATTTAGTTAAGCAAATGTAGTTTCGTTTAGAATTCAAGTGTCGTGAAAGATGAATTTGAGACCTTTTTAGACATTACAAGTTATGATTAAATACATCAAGGTAAAAAAGTAGCATGATTTTGATGTTTAAAATTCACAATTTGTATTCTATTTTTATTTAAAATATAACAGAATATAAAAATCATACACTCAAGTATATTATGACAAAACAAGTATTTGTTTCAATACTACTTTTGATAAACTTCATTCACACCTTCAAACTTCTAAACAGTGGAGAATTTCACTGGTCAATCATCCACGCATTCAGTAACGGCTTAAAATAACACAATACCTTTACATACACATAATTAAAGAGTCACTGATTAGTGGATTTCATACGAAGCATTGTTACTTTTAAACCGCAGTAGAAGCTGCACTGATTGGTCCAAAAATAGACGGATGACAATATAATCATCCACGAAACTGGATGAAGTACACGGACTCATGTAAACATATTATTAATCTGGATGAATAAGGGGTGGGGGAGCCGACGGTTTGGACGGGTCGGGTCGGGTCTTTGGAGTGGGAAGGGGCTTGCGACATGCATTTGAACCGGCCCCCGGCTTTGAACGAAGTGCCGCGGAATACAGCGAGGGCGACCAGCCAGTTCTTGAGGCACACCCGGCCGGAATCAGGGCCAGGGTTAGGGAGGGGGGGTCGTTTTCGCCGGGTCCCCCCGTCCCGTCCCGTCCCGTCCCTCCTCCCGGGTTGTGTCTGTGTGCGTCTGTGGCTGCGTCTTGTAATCCGAGCATTACAGGGGTTGTCTAGGCGATGGTGATGCTCGCGGAGGTTTTCATGTGCTCGGCTTGTTTCCTTACCACCTCGTATTCTTATTCCTCCCATAATTAGCCTGTGAATGGTGCATTTCGGGAACCAAAAGAAGTCTGCCATTAAATTTTGGAGGGAGTTGTGGGAGGTGGAGTGGGGGGAAATAGCGAGGGAGAGAGAGAGAGTGAGAGAGGGGAAAGAGTGTATACGATGGTGTGGCTGAGTGATCCGTCTGTACGATGAGGACTTCTCGTTGATTACGCGGGAGTGGACTTAAGCGGTCACGAATGTGAAAGACTATGCGGCTCTTAATCAGGTTATTTGCAAGTGTTTGAGTTGTCTTTTTTTTTTTTTTTTTTTTTTTTTTTTTTTCTGTTTCCAGGGTTTGTATTGCTGGTGAGGAATTGGTATACTGCCATAGCTTCTCTCAGGCGAATTGGTGTTTTAGTGAGACGGACATTATTTTTGTTTTTTGATTGCTAGATTGTGGATAGGAGAGAGGATTAGCGCGATCGACGACGTTGCTTGGTTTTTATTTATCCGTTCATTTATTCTTATCTATGTCCTGGGCGATAGGGGGAGAGTGCGGTTTAGAAACCCAGGATCTCAAGAACGGCGTTACGATCAGGGTAGGGGAGTATTAAGAGGGATCTTTTGCAATTGATTATTTTGGCAAGGGATCTTAAAAGAATATAAGCTTGCATCTAATCATGCATCGTTGGTAATCAGACATAGCACGAAACAGCATTACAAATAATGATTCATTGTTCCTTCGAACCTGATGTGAAAGTTTTGTTAAGGCTATGTGCTTTCTCAAGCCTTAAGAAACGTTTTGCCTAATCGGAGAAATAGCATACCTTGCATAGCTAGATAGGTTTTAGGACTATGGCGCGCTTTTAGCGGTGTTCATATTAAGCTAGGGCGGGAATATGCTTGATGGAGGGGCGGAGATGGGGGTGGTATATTGCATTCCCTTGAGCGGACTCGCATAATCAAAGTACTTCCATGACATTTACTTACCCATCTAATTTTTAAAAGCAGACACTTGATGCTGAGCTTCTGTTAGGTCTCACTCATCGTAGTTGCATTCGTGGCCGAGGTTACAAATATCATTGAGAAACCTTACTCGCAAGTGATAATTATTCAATTTCCCCTACGGTGCAATTGGCATTTCGGAGGGTACGTCAATTCATGTCTTCTTTCAAAGTCTATCTCTGGTTTTCTGAAATCTTGGATGGGCTTGCACAACCCGGTTCCGCGGGGTAGGGTTTTTATAGTTTGTCTTGATCCTTTCTTGGTGCCCTGGCTATTGCTTGTTTTCTTGTAAATTTGAAGATCATTCAGTTATGGAACGGCTAGATCCGAAAATTGATGTCCACCATTGCTCAATTTTCTGGATGGGTGCAGTATTGCTATGAAACTTGTCGGAGGCATTGTGCTTTAACTTATAGTGCACCGTGACTGGCCTTCAATGCATTTTTATCTGGTCAATAGAGCGTCATGTGGATCAACTGTCATAGGCGTTAACTCTTGTGCTTCGACGAACGTTCAAAACACATGAACTTCAAGCCAATTTAAGTCCTTCGGTGTTATAAGTGCAGATTGACTTCGTTACTTGGTGGAAGGGGGTGTATAGTAACATATACCATGCACTCGGTTATGCAATAATGAGGGGGTCGTGTGTGGTGGATAAGTGATCTCTAGAAGAGACTGATAACAAATATTACGTGTGGTTGCTTTAACAAGAGAATTTGGATCTTAGGTGAGAACAGTGGTGAAAAGAGCGTGGTTTGCTAAATATCTGGGTGGAGGTGAGATGGCTGCGAAATTGGAAGAAGCTCTATTGAGCATCAGTCTGGTATGGGACCTTTCCACTCCGGCCAAGGAAATTGTTGAGAAGGTTCGTGAGCAGGATTTAAGTTTAATACAAGCTCTTGAAGGGAAATGCAAGGATCAGATACTTCCGCTTGCATGTAAGCTGGCCCGGGGCCTGAAAATCCCGGCGGTAGTAGCTTTACTACTAAATGGGAGAAGTACGATACTCAATTCGGTGTTGAAAAAGGAAACCTCCGGAATTAATGCTCCTATAAAGAAATCTGAAGGTGGTACGGGCTTGACGGGCAAAAAGGTAGACAATGTGGTTAATGTACTTTATAAACAAGGTGAACCTGGCCCGAATCTTTTGGCTAGAAAGGTAGACGCTTCAGTAGTCAATTCCTTTGGTAGAAAGGTAGACGGATTTGACGATTCTCCTGAAGGGACCATTGTGGATTTGGTGTTAGGAATGGCATTAGCACACACTAACTCATGCATTTTGAATAAGCCGGGCGCCAAGTGTAAATCTCTTGTAAAGGACGAGTCTGGCGATTCATGGCAGGGTGAAGGCAGCAGTCTTCACAGTTTAGGCTCAAGTGGTTCTTATGCGAGCCTTGGATATGACAACTTTAAGCGGTTGAAAGACTGGGAAAGTGGAAGTTCAGAAAGTAGCCAGTTGAAAGATTTTAGCAAATGGGATGAGAGTTTTCAAACCCTTAAACCTACGCTAGACTCAAGTGAATGGGAGGAAGTTACCTCCAAGTCACGAAAGAAATCAATCATAGCGCCAGTAGTGGTGACTAGGGATGTTGGCGACAACAAGTTTAGGAAGACGTCGAGCGGGGGAAACGAGGTTGAGAAGTCAGCAACTTCTAGCCCTTCAAATATTGTCACATTACCGGCCGGACATGATGGGGAATATAACTGTGAGATAGCACGGAAACTTTTGGAGTGCCTACTACTTTTTAGCCCAAGACTGTCAGGTCATGCACAGAGTCCGCATCTCTCTCCTCTCTTACGAGCTGCTCAAGCAAATGATGAAGCCCTTGTCTGTCTTTTATTAGATGCATCTGCACCAGTTAATGATAAAGATCTAGATGGTAACACTGCCCTCCACTGGGCTCTTCGTCAAGCCACTCCTGTAAACAGACGGACTGTAAATAGTCATGTAGTGAGGCGATTGCTCAAGGCTGGTGCAAATGTCAAGGCTGGCAACAAATTGGGGGCAACTCCAGTACATACAGCAGCGGGTCATGGACATTTTGAGGCTCTCTCAGATATACTGGACAAGGATTCAAGTGGAGTCAATGTTATGGCGGCCACAAAGGAAACTCCTCTTCATTATGCCGTTAAGAACAACCATATTGCTTGTACATTCCTGCTGCTCAAGAATGGAGCCAACCGCAATGTTGCTAGTTTGCGTAACCAGAAACCGATACATCTGGCACCGTCAATGGAAATGAAAGCTCTTCTATTGCAAGATGACAAGGTTTTGAAAGAGAACACCTGGGAGAGTTTCAAGCCTATACTTGTGAATGCAGGTTCCTTAAATTATCCTCAATATTCTTTGGCTATACAATCACAAACGCAGTTCTCATCCATTGCAGACACCTTTGGCTTTCATCAATCTACTCAGGTTTGATATTCTTAACCATCTTTTTCTATTCCTGTGCTGGTCACAATCTGTGATTCTTGAACATATGGTTTAGCACCTATCATAACATTCTTTATTGAGAATTGAATAGTATATGCCCTAAAATTAAACGTTCACGGATCGTGCTAATCTGCCTCTTCGGCTCCCATTTATTCTTTTGAGATTTAATGGTAATTGGTAACCACATGTAAGTTGCTCGTATACTCCACGGTTAGAATCGCTGTAAATATTGTTTTTGAAATTTGAACTCGAGTTTGAAATATTCTTATCACTTTTTCAACTTTCACCTTTATGTTTTCAAGTGCATTTTTCGCTCTACTGCAGGATGGCAGTACCGTCGATTGGTTATCTGCTCAAACACTAGCCATTAACAGTCGGGACCTCAACCTTGGAGGTGAGATGGGCATGTTAGGCGGGAAAGAGTTGGTTAACTTGCCTCAGTATAAAACTATGATGTGTCGTTTCTTCTCATCCAGCGAGGGTTGTTTGTGGGGAAACAAATGTCATTTTTCTCACTCTGAAGAACTGACTGGTTCTGAAAGAACTGATGGAATAGATTCGCGGACTGGAGGAAGTCAGAGCGATGACGGGAGTGATCAATCGATTAAGAATTTCAAGACGAAGCTTTGCACTCATCATGAGAAAACAGGAAAGTGTCCTCATGGAGCTAAATGCACATTCGCTCATGGTTTAATAGAAGTTCGAGGAGCTCTTTCATCAGCTGCCATATCTATCCGACCCCCTACTGGAATCGACACACGACCACCTAGTGCTAATTCCATGGGGTCAAGTATAGGCAGTGATAAAGGTGATGAGTACATTAGTGCCCGAAAGATCTTCGTAGGTGGTCTGCCGCACTTTATTCAGTCGGAAGATCTGTGGGAATTTTTTGAAGCAGAATTCGGAAAGGTAGTGGATGCAGTAGTTATTTGTGCTGTAGATGTAGACGGGAAGGTGCGCTCGCGAGGATTTGGTTTTGTCGTCTTTTATGATCCAAGACATGCCAATGCTGCAGTTAAACGACATCACCTACCATTTCGTGGAAAAAAGGTCGAGGTAAAACGAGCTATGGCTCGCGTGGATTATGGTGAGGAACCTATCAAGTTAAATTCGCCGACATGTCCCTCGGCGAGTTCGTCCTCCATTCCAGCTAAATCCGTTTCTAATTCGCCAACATTTGGTCCCTCTAGCCCCGTACTTCCTAGGTCTAAGGAATTGTCATCTGTTCCTTCAGTAGTTCCCCAGCAGGCTTGGTCGTTACCACCTTTGGCCGTAGAGTCGCTCAGAAAGCCCTCTCCCGAGAGTAACGAACCCTCACCAAATAACAGTATACCGTCACCTGAGATGAATAAGCACGTAGTTTCTCAATACAGTGCCCCTTCTCTTTCTCATCTTACTTTGGGCCATAGTGGCAATTCTCATCTGCAGAACAGTTTGAACCAAATTTACAACTTTGGCCCTCTGTTTCCCCAGACCAGTAGTTACTCTCCAGATCCGGGGTTGGACAGAAACTCTTACTTATTAGATTCTGGTACAGGTTCTTTCTCTCCGTCTCCTTCATATGGTTTTACCTCTCCGTCTAGTGCTTCTAAACGTCACTATGCCTCCATAAATGGCTCTCCTGTTCCATACTCTAATGGTACGTCTTCTATAAAACATGATACATATCACCCGTCACAATCCTTCTTTAGTAGCATTCCTGGTCCCTCGCTGTATTCCTACGCATCTGACCCCGTGGCACCAGCTGATGAGGAGGAGTTTACTGAGCTTCTTGCTATGCTCCAAGGAGAAAGAGCTTAGCCATTGTCTTGTAGTGGTTGCGGCAATCACATCGGGATTTGCTCTCTGGTCTTAATACATGGTTGGCACCCGAGTTTTAGTGGTGAGGTTAGAAGACCTTGGTTACTTGTATAGACATAATGTGCCTGGTGTACATGTTTCTGGACACAGGGCTCTCTTGGATCAGTGCGTGACTGTCAGGTATTAGCTGGTGGCAGTAACTCTGCAAACCTCAGAACATTCAAAGACTACACTATTATTTATTTGAGGGTTGCATTGTTAATTGTTATGGCTTTCGTGAGATTTATGAATTTATCTGCTTCAATGATGTTTGGTTTCTTTTCTTTGAAGGACAAAACTGTGGGATTTAGTGGTAATGTATTTAATCGAATTTCAAAGGTTGAGTACGTCGTAGGATTAAATTAAAGGTCTTCATTCTCTATTGTATGACTTTTTAGTAATGCACCTGAAAGAATGTGTGATTGGTACCAGCTCTGAATCCTTCCACAGATTACCACAACTGCTGAGCAGGCTACTTGGTATGATACTTGTGACTGACGTAGGTATATTAATGTATTAAGGCTTTTGGCAAAATCAAAATGTTGGTGCTCTATCCTCCAGTTGGTACTGTAAATAGGAAACCAACTTGCAAAGACAACGTTTCTCAAGGGCAATCAGAAGACGGTGCTGGACATTCCTCTGAAGTTGCGCTGTAGCAAGCACTATACAATCAATCAAATAACTGGGAACCGCCTTTTCGAGAGCATAACTAAGAACAACATTTAAAGATTAGTTTGTTCGTTACATTCTTCGATGTAAAGCCTTCTGCTAATTCACAGAACAGAACTGAAACACAGTTCGGAACATATCTTAGTGTTAAAAAACACAAACCCTTTTGAGATTTGGACACGATCAACTCGTGAAATTTTGTACAGCCGATGTAACGCTATCTACCTGCTGGGAAATCCAATCCGCGACGCAAACACACTCTGTGTGATACTACAAAGTTATAGTTGTATACATGACTGTCAACCAACTGGTTACATAATACAAGGCCGAATTCCTTTCAAGAGCTGACAATTTACAAAATTACAGATGTAAAATGGCACTCATCTCCGGAAGTTAATCCATCAGGAATTATATACAGTATAGCTAAGCAAAACATCATCGCTATATCCCCACAGTGGCTCACGACCTGACTCCAGTTGCCAAGCCAAGTTCGGCATGGATTTGCTGGAGAGGGTGTCGGTGGCCGACTTAACTTGTAGGCCTGGTCGATTGAGAGCATCAGAGGGCTTCTTGGCCGGGTCACTACCTTTGATCAACGCGCTCACAGCTTCCTCTGCTACTTTTTTGTTAATAAAAAGAGGGGCTCGGCACCTCAAGGCAAGCGCAATGGCATCAGACGGACGCATGTCCACACTTCGGAGGCGGTCACTACCAGACGCCGAGGCTGCTGCCTCTCCCAAGCTTTTCCCCAGAGACAGCACTAGCCTACAATAGAATACGTCACTCTCCTTGGTGGTGATGGTGACATGATCAACCTGGAACAAGCATGGTGCCACACATCAACCGCATTATGTTGAAAATTTTGTGGCTGGGCAAGCAAGATTTTACGTCGTTTGGTAAACTGGAGCTGTACCTTCCAGCCAACAGCAGCAAGGGAAGAGCTCCAAGCTTCATGTGTCGCTGGTCTGCGACTTCGCCTTTCCTGGGCTGCTGTTAATATAGCCATGGCCTCTGCAGCCCCAATCACCAATTGAAGGGGAAGATCAAACCCATCCACCCTGCGTTTGACTACAACTTTACTTTGGTGATAAAATATACTGTTCCACATTCCTGCAGGTAGGGAGGGATTTCATGTAATTGCAAAACTCCTAAATTAATGTGACAATTATGGTACCAAAGATCGAAAATTGGAAGGAGATGAGATAAAGGATCCTAACCCTAGAAAGAGGACTGCGCCATCGCCGGCTTGTGCTAGAGCCACAACTTTGCCAACTGCGTATTCATCTTCCTTGCTACCGAGCCCATCGAATCCAAACGTATCAATTTCGGCAGACTCCTGAGTCTCAGAAGGAGAGCTGCTCTCAATGTCTTGTGTCTCACCTGGCATGATTTTCCAGTATATTCTAGTGAGTTATTTGTCATGTCAGCAGACCATCAATTCTACGTTTAGTCATCATGCAGCAGATCTGATCGAGAGTTTGAAACAACAAAAACGAGAGAAAACCCGTCAATAGACTAGTGCAAGGGCCACACATACCCACCTACCTGCAAGTGCAACATCGTCCTTTGTGAGACGCAAGGGTGAGATTAAAATGCTGCCAAGCAGCATCTGCCGTCTGTTCAAAGCCCAGCCTATTTCCCTCTTCGGGTATGCGGACCTCCTTCCCCATTCGCAATAGTCGCTGAACAATCCAACCACTGTTCCATACCCTCTCACTTTACCTGGTGAAAATACACCCCCGAACCTTGCCGGGGAAGAAGAAGGCACCTGCATCTCTGGCTTTAACACGCCAAGGCAGGTGCTCGGTGCATGACAAGAACATGCTGCAAACCTGCATCCCATTCCCTACTGTGAAACAATCAACCCTGCGCATCCTCCATACAATCCCCCTCAATTCTCATCAATTTCTACACCATCATCTGTATATTGAATTTAACAGCTGTAATAATACAAAATTGCACAAGTGATCTTATCATTCCGGAATAGAAGGTGCACAAACCCAATTGCAAAAATTGGTTAAGAGAAAGGAGAACGCAAAGGGACAGGGGAGAGAGAGAGAGAGAAGCACATAAGAGCTCACGTACAAAGTTGTCGTCATGATGTACGCGCCTTCACCCGAGCGCTGCGAAGATAAAACTAGATAGAGCGGTGAAATGGGTTATTGCCACCACAATGCGACTCCGCGGAACAGCCTACTAGAGCAGATTCTGCACAGATCGCTGGATAAAGTGAACCATCAACTCGTCTTGAAGGGTCGAAGACCGCGATTGCCCTGGAAACTGAAAGTTGGAAGGAAATCGACGTCTGCAGATGGTGCCATGTTGGCGAATGGCACCTGAAGCTACGAATAGTGGCCCGCCACGTCGATCGAAGTGCGTAAGAGGATCTTTTTCGTCGAACCCGTGTTTTCCTTGTGCTCCGTGCAGATTGTAGACCTTCTTCGCCCATCTCGTCCACTTTCTGTAATAGGTTATTGCCGGCTGCGTCGCATTCCCTCTGTGATTCTTCTCTTTGTCCCGCCTTTGCTACTGCCTCCTCGTGGTAGTGTCATCGTTGACAACAACTCGGGTAAGTGTAGCTCTTTGACTCTGTCTCGACCCACTTCATGTAGATCGGAGTGTTTGAGGTTACCGTGTGGAGTTGGCCGGGGGAGGAGGCAGGTGTTGACCCATCGCATCCCGCTTGTTTTCCCTTTCATCTTTCTGAAATTTCCGAACAAATCGGAAGGCGGTGCTGATTCGGTTCAGCGCGTGAATTCGGTCTGCGCTAGAAGGATGGCCACCGCTGAGTGTATGTCTTGGGTGGTAGTGTGTAGCGGGTGAGGAAGGAGTAGGAGTCGAACGGTAGGTTATGGATCTGTGTCAGAAGTAACCGTGTGTTTTTTTTTCCACATTTTTTTTGTCCCTCCCCGAGAGAATCGATATCTATTTGTTAATCCAGTGGACTGCGGAGTCTGATTGATATGTCGTAAGACTGTCCGTGGCGGTGCAGGTGCATAACCTTGAGGTCCAGCGTATCATTTGGGTTTTGGTTTTGGGTTGGGGGTTTGCGGGATCTGTGCGACGGCGATGGCGATTGAGGGTCTGGATGCTGAAACCAGCCATGGTAGTGGAAATGCCAACGCAAACGGCGGGGGCTACGTAGACCACGGGTGGCAGAAGGTGACAAATCCGAAGAAGCAGAAGCGTCAGGAGATTGCCAAAGCCAAGGGCGGGAAGGATGGAGAGAAGGGTGCTTCCAAGGTGTCGTCTGATTCGAAGCTGTTCCAAGCCCTTGAGATGGAAGCAAAAGATCGGCGGGCCAGACTCGATGCCAGGTTAGCTGCGCCTCTAACATCTGGCTTTGATGATGAGGACGAGAGCGACGATGGGGAGGCTCCTAAAGCTGAGAGTTCAGCTCAGGAGGCAGATGCAAAGAAACCCAAGGTTAAGAAGCCTAAAAAGCCGAAAGTGTCAGTTTCCGAGGCCGCAGCCGCCATCGATCCCTCGGATTTGGCCACCTTCCTGTCCGATATCTCGGTGCGCTTCTCTTTCCATGTCTTTACGCCAACTTGCACATGTTCTAGGGTTTAACATCTGCTTTGCAATTTCGCATAGCCACCTGAAACGTGGTTGATTTTGGAAAGGTTGATACGAATATTGGATAAGTGCGGATCAATCTGGAGTGGGTTTGCACTTCAGTGTTTTCCGTATCTCACAGTTGGATATTATTTTTTCACAGATTTGGGTTTGACGTGCATTGTACCGGCTTTGGCTTCTGTAGTCCGTTCTTAATGCACAGCAAGTATGATAAAGAAAGTTTCGGTCGACTTTTTTGTATACTTGGTTGACCCTTTGGCGTTCCGTCTGTTGTGTTTGTTTAGGAGTCTTTTGCAACCCTTCCTGATGTACAGCTCCTCCGCTGTGCTGACTATTTTGGTCGCGCTTTTTCGGCTGTGAGCACTGCCCAATTCGGATGGAATAAAATTCTTCGTGAAACTCCCCTGATCAAATCAATTGAGGTATTGTGCACATCCTCTGCAGTGGGATTAATTTTAAGTCGCCTTTTCATTTAGAATTAGTGACGACGGTGTTTTTAGTGGAAGTAGGGCTGATTGCATTTTACTGATAGTTAGCGTGTATTACGCAGATTCCTCTCTGCTACATCCCTGAGACCGTGAACAAAATGTTGGCAGACTGGTTGTCCCAAAGGCCTGCAGGCGCATTATCTGATTTTATGATCTGGATCTTGAAAGAGATTCTCGAAGATGCACATGCACACTCGGGTTCTCACAAGAGCTCTAAGGTTTCTGCAACTCCGTCACAGAAAACCAAGGTAATCGAAGTATTTAGCGTAGCAATAATTTTGAACATTTTGGGTTGCGGGGTAAATGCAACATTCAGTTCATATGAATTACTATTGCAAGAAGATCATTTTAGGGTATAGGGTATAGGGTTTTGCAACGTTCGTTGTGTAGCGATTGGGAAATACACCGTTTTCAGTTCACGAGCTTTTGTTTTTGGAATAACACAGGTTGGTATCCTAATTCTACTTGCCATAATTTTGAGAAGAAGGCCTGACATTTTACAACAGCAAGCTCAAACAGTGCGTAATCAATTTCAAGCTCCGGATCACTTGCCCACACTGGTGTGGGCTTATTCTCAGGTAGGACATCAACTCGTGTGACCCCGATTGATAGTTTTGAACCCCACTCTGATTAAAATAAAACTCGGAGGGCTTTGTGCCAATCGTTCACATTTTGGCCTGGTGTGTTTGATAGGCTGCCCAAGGGGACCTGGTTATAGGAATGTCTTTGTGGGTGCACAATCTCTTGCCTCTCGCTGTTGGGAAGTCCAGTACGCCTGCTTTGCGAGACACTGTGCTGCAGTTTATTGAGAGGTAAGGATATTCTCACTCTTTAGTTGGCCCTGGTTGCGAATGATTCTTCTTTTTCTTTTCTAGGGTTTATGTTTCTCTGGTCTGTCTTTATGTTTCTTATCAGGTAATATGTGAATGTAGTCTGAGAGGCTGATTTTGAATGACACTTACAAATTCCAAACATAGAAAGTCTCATTTCGCGAATACTTGCTACGTTGGTGTGCGTAGTGTGTTGTTCGCCAACCTTAAGAAGGCTCGTCCTGTGCTTCTTAATGGAGTTTCGAGGAAAGGCGAACGATTAGTTCCAGCTGCTTCTCTTGATTCTGTGATGCGGGCTTCTTTTCCCGCTGAGTCTGCTCGGACTAAGGTACAGTTTGCATTTAGCGTCGAAATTTTTAGTGTTTTAATCAGCCTATAAAATCGCTGCCTTGTTTGGAATGCAATCGCTTTGCACCACACTGCTTCTATGTAGCTATATCTATGTTTTCATTTTCGTTCACGCTTTTTAGTATATTTCGAGTTCATGTTTTCTGTAAGTTTTTCCATCATTCTCTGACGGTGCATTTATATCTGATGCAGGCTGCAGATAGGTTTCAAACTGTGTACCCAATTATTAAGGAGCTTGCATTAGCAGGTTTACAAAACAGCAAAACTACTCGACCTGTGGCTCAGCAGCTCCTTCCTCTTAGTGTCGCTGCTCTATCACAAGGTAGAAGATCTTCCTGCTTCTATGATATGTTGCCTCCTGAATGTAAATTATAAGGATCATTCACATCTTTATTTGTACGCAGATGTGGAGTCCCTTTCACAGGAGGCATGCAGTAACTTCATCTGGTGCTTGTCTCAGAACAGTGATTGTTATCAACAATGGGTACGCACCTGTTAATCCTTCAGTTCTGTAAACAGATGTTTTCAGAGGAATTATTGCAGTTCCTTGACACAATCAACGCTTGCGACAGGAATGATGACACGGCATCTTTTCAATTTTTGCAGGAAAAGCTGCATCTGGATAATTTGAAAGCAAGTAACTACGTGCTGAGTTTCATTAGGCAGGAGTTTAAGGAGGTTTCACATCGGCTTGCTCCATTCACTCAGTTAAAGAAGACTGTTCAGGCTTTTAGGGTTAAGGTAAGTACCTTGTTGTATAAATGATTGGAGTCGGGGTGGTTTTATTATATCTATCAAGAACGTGAATTTTCATTTCATTTCTTTCGAGGTCCTTTCCATGTACAGCATCTAATGTTTAATCTCTGCATGAACAGCACAAAACTATTTTGGCGAACCCTCAAAAGAACCACGATTTGGAGGTTCAGGTGAAGATTGCAGATGGCCACTGCAAAGCTATTTTGGGCAAGCTGTCATCCTTCCCCTCTTGTGCAAGTGCTACATTGACGTTGGCAGCTGGTGCCGCCATGGCTTACGGTTTTTATCTCCTCAGCCCCGACGTGAACCCATGGAAGTGGGACGGATGGCTACTCCTTAGCAAGACTCACTCTCTATTTTGATTTCTTAGCTTTTAGTTGCAAGGCTTTTTAGTTTCAGTTAAGATTGAAGAACTAGCAATGGTCTTCAAGGAACCCTCAGGAGCGCATTAGACAAAACTGTGTTTGTTGAAATTTGAACACATTAATTTACAGTGTCTTCAGGATAATGAAGTAACTAGCTTTGGTGTATACTAAATGCACGGAATGTGCTTTTCCTTCTCAGGAAGTCTTTGTAAGTGCCCGATTGCCAGTTCAATGGATAGATCTCAATGTAAAATTTGTAGATCTCATACAGCCTTTTCTGCCTTCTTACATTCGATGTGTGGATTTATAGATTATGAAACCGATGAATTTGAATCAGCTTTGCCAGCATTAGGTGTGATCGTTTATGCTCCGGGTGTATATATTTCTAGCTTAAGCCCTACACAACCACATCTTGAACTATGCTGAAATGCCATTTCTTTTCAAACACTTGAGCATTGTCAAAATGCTATTTCTTCTCAAACAAATAATTGGAGATCAATCATTGTAGTCAAATTTCTTTACAAAATATATGCAAAGACTTTATAAAATTTATACTAAACATTTTCTTTTCATTGCTTCCTAACTCAACACAATTTAAATTGTTTTTACATATATTGGAGGATGAGCAGTTAGTATAGCAATTGTAAGAAGCGAGGTGCACGTCTCATATGGAGTGTAGCACCTTAGATGAAGGTAGGAAGATTAGACCAAGGTCTTGTGATGTCTTTAGGATACTTATATGCATTAGTTGTGAGTTTTGGTGAAGCTCAAAATCTTGATCTCTTAAATAAATTATTCTTGTGGTAAAACATATTTACTTTATTTTTTATATTTTATTTCTTATCTTTAAACCTTCATAAGTTACTTATAGTAACTTGGATTTCAAACATTAGAACTAACAATTGAATTAATAGTCCAAATTAATTTGTTACTCAAAGTTTTGCTATTCTACTTGCCAAACCTTTTGTCGTTGAATTTTAAACTTTTATAAAGTAAAATATATGAAAACATATATGATAATCATAAATTTATAAAATAAAAAATAGAGAATGCCTATAATTTGCACTGATTTGAAATAAAATTGTACTTACTACACAATTTGATGTATTAGTTTTAATAAAAATGATTTAAATATATCAAAACATATAATAAGAATTCAAGTAAAAGTAGTTTTTAAACCTTAAAATGTTGATTTTACATCTTTTTTCTATTCCAAGTTTTTTATAAGTTAATTATTTAAGTATAACAGCAAATTAAGAAAAAATATTTATAGATATGTAATAATTAGTTATAAGTTCTTAAAAACATGAAATATCATATACAATTCTTGGAACTATCTAATCTATAATAGTGTGTACTTTCTTAGAATCTATTTGTATACCATCATTTTAAATTATGTATTTCATATATTGATGAAATATACAATTTTTCATCTTAGTATAGTCTTGCATCTCTAAGTTTTTATAATATAAGGTAAACATGTTGTATATGTCTTTCTTCATTTTTAGAATAAATAAAAATATTATTTGCATAATAAACAATAAATTAATTTAAGAGATCACAAAATAAATCATCTATCAAAAGTTAGAAAGTAACAAGAGTATTAGTAAATGCAAAAGATATGACATTATATTTAAATTAACAAAATCTAATTTAGAACATAATATTATATCTATTCTCATTTTTTAATACATACAAGATTGTAAACTCCATATTAATCTATTTTAGTACAAATCTTAGCTTCATTTAGTTGGTCAAAATGTCTCTATATAAAAAATAAAAGTCAATAATTTTATATGATCAATTTCTCAAGTCCATATTAATCTACTTATATTTCCAAAAAATTATTTATCTTTCTTTATAAAGAAGATTAAAGCACCTATAGAAACATTTGGATGTCAAATAAAGTTCTTTGCAATATTCTTGTTAAAATAGTTTATTATACTAACTAGATTCTCTTGCAACAAGTTATAAATTGATTCATGCTAATTGGCTTGGTTAATAAGGCATTTTATCCAAATTAATAGGATTTGGATAATAAATTAATCCAAATTAGAAAGATTTGAGTAATAGATAATTTTGGATTAATTAGGTTTGGAAAATAAATGAACCTAAACTACTAGGATTTAAATAGTAGATAATTTGGATTTGAATAATAACTCACGACCAATCAAATATGCCTAATCCACTTGAAGAACCAAATCCTTGGATAAAAAAAAATAAGGTCAAAATAATTAAGTAGCCATCCAAGAAAAAAAATTAGCCATTGTGGTTAATTAGAAGTACTGTAAATATACAACAAACTTGAAAAAAAACCACTCTTGTCTTTGGTAATTTCTTAACTTAATAAAATATTATGTTTTATTTGAATTAATAATTTTAGATCCATTTTTTTTTTCTTTTTCTTATTCTTGTATTAATCAAAGTAAGTTTTGTCTTGTTCCAACTTGAAATGTAGTTTAAGAATTCTTTCAAATAAAGATATGTTCAATTTATTTATTTGACAGAAATCAATTGTGATGAAATTTTTCAAAATTAATTTAAGTCCAACTAACTTATAAAAAATTACAAAGTTATTCATGAATCTTAATTAAAACATTTGAAGGATTTTTATTTGTTAATCTTAAACTACTAGTATAAATTTCTTAGCATTAACAAATAAAGATTTGAATTGTTTAGATATAAACTATACTTATCAAGAGGACATTCTTATATATTTTTTTGATGGTTCAATAAAAAAATATATATAAAAAATTAAATTAAATTAAATCTTTAAATATTGAACTAAAAAAAATATTTAAAGCTCAATTCTAATACCTACTATTAATCCTTAAAAACACATCTAATGACTTATACAACAAATTTGAGCAGGAAATTAGTTCCTACAAATCAAAAAAATCGGGATTTAAGCATTACCAATATATATACACATAAATATATATATATATATATATATATATATAATGCTAATTCTTATCTCTATTTTAAGTAAAAAGATGTTTGATTTAAACTCATAGCTTTTGAAAGAAAAATGCTTGAATGGTTCATTTTGCAAAGAGGAATTGCAGTAGATAAGTAAAGAAGTTAAATAAACTTTAACATACATGATTGTTGCATTCTATGCATTCTTTGCTAGCAAAGAACTATTATATACAAAATTTAGAAATGCATACAAACAAAAGGAATCTAAAATTGTACCTTGTTTCTTCTAAACAACTTAGTTCTTAGATCCAAAATATTGGAAATTATAAAAAGATTCTTAAATAGCAACAAACAATTTTTGCATGTATATTTCTATTTAAAGTTTACTAACTTAACTCCATATTGCTTCTGATAGGATATTTATATTTATAGACTATTTGGCTTTTACAATATATATTTTGAAAAGTAACAAAGTAATGTCTATACTAAAAAAATGATGTGGACCAAGTTATTTAAATATAAGCTCATTTTATAAGGGATTGTATATTAAAAAAAAAAAAAAAAAAAAAAAAAAAAAAAAAAAAACAACCCAAGAATTGTGACATTCTTTAGACTATAGAACAAATTATGGATGATTTAAAATATGCTAGGTGTTAGAACTAACATAATAGTTAGATGGAATTCAAGAGTTCTATAATGTAACTTAATAATCTATGATAATGTAGTAGCATAGTCTAGATTGGATATTAACAACAATCTTAAGCTCTCATATGTGCCACTCACTGGAGGTATTAGAACACAAGTAGCTTTGTTTATATATCACAATAATTAATAAAAGCATTAGATTTATATGATTTATATAATATAAGAATTAAAGAATAAGAAAATGAAGCTCAAACTTAATTTGTAATATTTTATGGTTGTACAACCTCTGTAACCACAATCTAGTTTGCAACGAAATTAGTTGTTCAAATAAGAATAATATTTACTAAATAGAAAATGAAGTATCACTTTAAAAAGGAAAATTCAATGACAAGATTGTTATATTAGAAATATTTAAATATTATATCCAAACAAATTGAATTCATGTAATTGATTTGAATTAGACATGATATTTTTTATGTATATGTTGTACACATCAGAGTTCCAAATTTTGAAATTTATTGTCATAAAAGTTTTATTCATTGTTTGATATGTTTTACACAGAAACTTAGCATAAGTGCTACACATTTTATTTAAGTTCACTATTTCAAGTATTTAAATCCATCCCACTTCAATTTATTGGTGTTTTATCATGTAAGGTGCCTAAAGGCTTAGCATTCTTATCTTCTTGCATAGTACATTACAAATAATGAAAGTTCAAAGGCCACAATTTACCACAGTTGCAATACTTTCCCACTCATGTCTAACAGATAAATGAAGGCAACGATATGATGTAGTTTAATTGGGAAAGAGAATCAGCTCAAGCTTTTGCTACATGCGATAATACAAAGAAGTTGAATTTGCTCAGGGACATTGCACGGATGAGTTGAGGAAGCAGGGGAAAAAAGTCGACTATTCTGAGCACGATACAATCAGACGCCATTCAAATGATGAAGTGTACTCTTGAGGAGGTTCTATGAACTTGGTGATTCATGTGACAAAATACAAAGTGTGAATATTAGCCTGGAAGGATGTTAAATGCACGTCTCACCGCACACTCTCTCTTCTGTGGGAATCGCACAGTACAGCATTTTGCGGTCTCCATCGTTAAGGAATTGAGACTACTGTGTCAAGTGTAGGTACAGTACCAAAGAAAATAGGGATACTTGTTTTTCTCGGTTGTAGTCCTAGACCCCGACTAGACAGAAGAGAGAGGAAAAAATCAGCTCGAAGGGGAGGTAGCGAATTGAACATAACACCCCAAGTAATTGGCCTTGTCAATAACTGAGTCTATTCCTAGGAGCGCTGGCGATTCCTACCAGTCACTGCTGGCGAGTAATTGCCTTCAGGATGAGCATCAGCCCTGTGGCAGCCAATGCTCCAGTTGCAGTTGCAGCTGGCAAAATGTACTTGGTAGTATCTGTTTTCTTGTCAGATATATCCTTCGCCAGTTCCAGCTCTTTGTACATCTTTTCTTTCCTCTCACTTTCACATTTGGCGGTCTCTAAGGTTTCCTCCAGGGTCTTAACCTGGGATTGCCATGAGTTTACCTCCACAGACTTGTCCCTCACATGCTTCAGCTCCGTGAGTTCAGCGGCAAGTTCCTCACAGTTCGCTTGTGAAGTTGCGATTGTATCTTGCAGTATTTGAATCTTATCCGAAGAGGAATTCAGCTCAGCCTTGAGCTTATCGTTCTCAGCAGTAGCAACTGAGAACTTCGAGGAAAGGGCTGCAAAGTATTCCAGTGGATAGCAACCAGTTAGGACTACGATCACATATAAAATCATCTTTACACCAACTTTGAATATTTCGATGAGATTTCATCTAAAGCAACTCCAATCTTACCAGCACTTTAGACTCCTCGCATGCCATTGCTCTTCCCACCCGAAGTCCATGAACCACACCAAACATTAGCACAAAGATTCAGATAGGCAAGCATGAGAGGAATCGTACCTTGCTCATCTTCTTTATGTCTTTGAGCAGCCTTCTCTGCCTCGTGTCTTTCCGTCTGCAGCTGACTTTCCATAATCTCGACCCTGCTCTGCAACTCTTCAAACTTTTTTGTTAGTTCCGAGGTGTGAGAATCAAAAATTCCCTGCTCTATTTCGAGCCTTGCTGCGGCCTCCACTGCAGCAGCTTTAGCAGCGCTCAGCTCCTCTTGCAGACTTGAGAACCGGGTCTCTGATTGCTGGAACTTCTCACCAAACTCCCTAGACCTTGTAGCCAATGTTCCATCTGCTTCAGTTGCTCTCTTCCGACTGGCTCCCAATTCATCTTGCAATTGCAGAATCATATTTTCAAGGCGCTCCACTTCGTCACCAAACTCCTTAGTTTTAGATTCAGCCAATTCAGAAGCTTCTGCTGATTGTCGTTCCACCTTTTCAAGTTCCTGCTTTAAGGAACCAATAGTGGTTTCCAAGAGTGAAACTTTAGCCACCGCATCCTCTTGAATACTTTTCTCCTTTTCCAGAACCTTAGCAAGCTCGGACGACTTTTCTTTCGCATCAGCGAGCTCTGCACGCAATTCTGAGATAGTGGTGCTATGAGACTCTACCGCTGCGCTCAACTCTTTGCCTTTCAGCTCAAGGCTCTCGATCTCCTTGCAAGAAACTTCCTTCTGTGAGTGAGCATCTGCCAAAGTCCCTTCAAGCCTAGCATTCTCCTTCTTGAATGTCTCATTCTCGACCTCGAGCTCCTCAACGGCCTGTAAGAACGAACCACAATAGCATATTCAGCTTTCTTAAAAAAAAAAAACTCGCAACATACAATTTGTACAAAGACGTGCTATACTTCACACGATAAATAAAATAAAATAAAAAATTTAAAAGAAAAAAAAGAAAAAAAAGAAAGTCTAAGCAGATGCCTCGTGACCAATCAAGGACGAATTAAAAGAGAGTAAACAGGTAGAAAGATTCAAAACTTGGCTCATGACGAGAAAGGGATGAGTACCATCTTAGTCCTTGAAAGATCTGCATCAAGTCTTCGCAAGTTACTCTCCAGACCAGCTATCGTTTCCCGACCGGCAAGGTCAAGTCCTTTAAATTTCTCAAGCTCCTCTCTTGATTTCGAGAGAAAATCCTCAAGCTCCTTCTTCTCAGAAGATAATGCAACCTTCTCTTCATCTGCTGCGGATTTCTCGTGCAACAATCTAGAAGCCTCTTCCTTCAACGCCACAAATTCTTCTTCCGGAATCTGTAAATCAACGAGTGCCTTGTTTATTTGCTTCAGTGACTCGACCTCTCTCTCCAGAGCTTCTACTCTGTCTACAAAAGTCTGTTTCATCCTCTGAGCATCCTCTATCTCTACGCTGGATCTATTCAGGTTATCTTCCAATAACCTTTTCTCAAAAACGAGGGAGTCTTTCTCTTTGACCAGACCATCTCTTTCTTGGCTTAACTCTGAGACGTTTTCCCTAAGTCCCGCCAATTCTCGTTGAAACTCCTCAAGAGTCGACGTTAATGACCTAGCTTCTTTCTCCATAGTTTCAACACGTTCTTTAGCAGCCAAGGAACGCTTCTCAGCTTCCTCAAGCTCATGTGTAGTGTTCCTGATCTCCTGCTGCAGCCTTTCGTTCTCCTTTGTAAGGGTCTCTTTCGCTTGCAAAAGGGTAGTTTTATCTAGAGTCAAATCTTTGACATTGTCTTTCAAATTCATTTGCGACTGTCGAAGTTCCTCACTCTCGGCAGCGAGCGAATTCACCTTCTCCGTTAAAGAATTGATCTCGTCCTTGGCAGCACCAGCAGCTTTTTTGGCTTCCTCAAGCTCCTTGCCTAGTGAGGACAAGCGGTTGTTCTGATCTTCTTTCTCTAACAGAAGACTATCTCTCTCCTCTAGTAAGGATAACTTTTCCTCATTGAGCATTGAAGCATTTCGTCTTAACTCGGCCAATTCTTTCTGTAACCTCACCAGAGATTCAACCTCTTTCTCCAGAATGGCAACTCTTTCGTTTGAAGCAGTAGAAGACCTCTCCACCTCTTCAAATTCCTCTCTAGACTTACACACAGTTTCTTCCAAGCGCTTCTTCTCGGAGACAAGAGAATCTCTCTCCTCAATGAGATTAGAAAAATTTCCTCTCAAACCAGCCAATTCTTCACGCACCCTCTCCAAGGACTCCATCTCTTTTTCCAGAGCAATGATCTTGTCGTTTGCAGCAGAGGACGAACTCTTAGCCTCCTTAAGTTCGTCCCTAGATTGAGATACAGTTTTTTCCAAGTCTTTGATTTCAGAGATTAAGGAACTCTTTTCCTTCACCAGTGCGTCTTTTTCAACACTTGCAGTTGCAGCTAACTCCTTCAGTGCAATAAACTCAGTTTCTGATATTTGATGCTTGTTCAGCTCATCGGCTACGATAGGGCGTTCAGAAGATGGGACGACGGTCTTATCTTCAGACTCATTTGCCTGCAAACGCTCATGTCAGCTACTTGGGTTGCTGACGGGAACGGGCATTGAAAATTTACAAGTAATGATAAGTAACATTATGGAAGTCCTGTGCATGGAACAGAAGAAGCACTGATGCGGAAATTTATGGGAAGATTTAAAATGAAGGAGTAACAGCCACGAAAAATGCACAAGACACGTCATCCTTAGTATAGAAAATCAGTGTTTTGAGTAATTTAAGGGTTCTGAATTGCAAAATTTAGACAACAAACCGGTTGCCACCCAGTCAAACAGCGATATTCCTTGATCAAATTCAATATGTACTGGCGACACGAGATATGCAGCAGAAAGCCAGCGGTGTGAAAAAGAAGTGCACCACTTACCGTATTGATTTTCTCCTCTAATTGAGCCATCTTCTTTGAAAGAATGTCTTTATCAGCTCGAAGACTTTTGATTTCCTTCAAAAGTTTGTCATTCAAGTCGTGAAGGATTTGCGTCCTGGGACTTTCAGCAGGTGGAGCTGACTGAGGTTTGGAGGAGTCAGCACGTTCAGTCGATGCCTTACGTCTCGGAGAGGCCGACGGTCTCTCTGCTCCCCAACATTCTCATATCAGCTCAGTCTTTCTCGAGCGAAAGACAATCTTTGAACAAACTAAGTGCGAATGAAGTGGTGGTTAGTAATTAAGTTTCCAAAACTGAAAATATCCTATATATACAGCTTAAGTATGAAGTCTCGGAGGGTGGAATCTCCAGAACCAGCGACGAGGTAAAGAAGGCTCGAACAAGCACAGTCAATAGAAGAAATGAAAAGTGTCTAATATGAAGCAGAAATTCTCCAGCTATACCACCCAGAACCCAAGTTACACGACCACTCTTGTGAGGTCCAAAGTAACAACTTATAACAGTCAATTTGGAGGAAAGAAAAAAGATGTCTAATTATTGGCAGAAGAACAAAGTTGACACACCTGCGACACGAGGAGACAATGAGCGTGGAGACGCAGAGGCTTCCCAAGACACCAGACCGTTCTGTGGGTACCGAGGAGTAGAGTTGGTCGATGCCAAAGAATCGCCCTCATCTCCGCTAGCTCCATGGCTAGCTGGTTGACTGTTACTCTTCTCAGAATAGTTCGTCTCCACCCTGAGACCGCCAGTGCCCGCTTCCTGGCGAGGACTCATCGTCTTCTCATGAGTTTCAGGGTGTTTTGTCTTGTGTCGATTCTTCTTGTGATGATGTCCAGGCATTTTGACTGCGCACAAGTCCGTGCTCTCAGGTAATCGCGAAGATAGAATTACTGACACACAAATCCACCTGACGCTACACAATCCTTCTTCATTACAGGTTTCCCACACATAGAACAAATAAAAGGAACCAGCAGCATAGGGCAAAAGCGCAAAGAAAGCTGCGACTAGACAGCTTATAGTTGCGAGTTCCAACGACAGCACAGGTCGGCACACAATCCAACAAGGCATTAATAAAAAAATTAGACACCGAGTGAACAGTATCTGAAAGAGAGTCTGGACATGAACGTGTAAAGAGACCTGTCCACAATGTACCAAGAGGCATTCACAGCAATAATGAACATCTTCCATTATCATGTCCCTCTATTCCATTTTTCCAAGCGCAAATCTTGGGTGCTGGTGCGTGATACACACCCTTACTTTGTGCACCACGGAATTCTCTACCTCACGAACGCCTCATGAGAGTTCCATGGAGGACATGTCCAGCCCCAATGCAAACAAGATACAACACTCTCCTACAAAAAACACAAGTCTTCTCCAAACAAGAAAAGACCTGCGAAAAGAAAAACACGACGCACCTGCTGTACTTCGAAACCTGTCAGAAAAACGATTCGTCACCAAGAGTCGGTCGACTAACCACTTGTCTAGCTCTACAGACCTCAAAACGCACTAACTCCAAACGCAACCAAAAATTCTTGCTCTAATGCAGTTATTCGTCGCGCTCCACCGCACAGCTCGCCACTCAACGCGACGCAGCACGACACAGAACTCAATGAACTACACAACTACCTGCTCTCCAACAACTAATGACCACAAACACCTCTACTCAATCACGAATCTCTCTCTAAAGTTTAACACAACCTCCGAATTACCCCAAAGGCTCTCTCAACAACCATACCAGCCGAACTTTCAGCCCAAATTTAAGCAACACAGGGACAATTCACGTCATCCTAGGGTTCCCATTATCACCAAGGAAATTGAATATACGACCAACACACGTAATCCGAGAGTGAACGTCTGGGGGAGTGTAAAAAGCTTTACTGTTACGGTTCATGCGTAGCGAATCCGACGAAACCAGACTCCATCGCAACCCTTCGACGGCGAACCAGAAATTTTGAAAATCCGTAAAAGCCTAAAATGCCGTTTGCGTTCGCCCGTGGCGCCGACCCCACCACCACCATCCCAATCCCCGTAATTGCGATCATGGTTGAGATGAGAAATCGACGACGCAGAATCACGAACCAGCACCAGGAGATACAATCCGAGGGCGAAGGGAAGAAATGGTCCAAGTGAGGCCTTGAGCGCGGGGTTCGAAACGAAAGCGCGGGGTTGGAGAGGCCCCCTTCACCGCGACTCCTCCCTTCAGCGGGGCCATTAACCGCATCCACTCCCTATGTGCCACGTATACATAGGCTTTTATGCACGTCCACGGTGTTAGGGTAATTCAAGACAAACACTCGGGTCTTTTTGGTCGGCATGAAAAAGTCGCGGGGGGGGGGGGTAGTATCGCTCCTTTTGCTTTTTGTCCACCGGTAGGGTTTGGTTAATCTATAGAACATGGCTCCGCTTCGTCATGGGAAAAAGTCAATAAACTCGTGCCCTTAGCCTTTAAAGGTGCTTTTTATTTACCTTTAAAGTTGGCTTTACGACTTTAAACTATATCTCCTACTGGTGGAACTTATCATGTAGGAGCCTTTTCACACTGGTGGCATCACAATCCCATGAAGATATTCTCGATCACGTGAATAAAAATAATATTAAAACTGAAATTCTCCAAGTTTGCTATTAAATTAGGTCATATCAGTGTGGGTTCTTAACAATTAGTCAGACATCATGTTTATTCCGTTTAATTTGTATATTCCTAATAATATGTTTAGTAATATGTTGAAGGATTCCTTGAACGTGTATTTTTATTTTATTTTGGAATAGTTTGAAATCATTGGTTTGAATATTCTTTTGTTGCCTAAGTATTTGATATTGTTATTTTGTTTTGCTTTTGCATTGTACGTACAAAAGTGATGTGTATGTGAAGAAACTGATGGAACTCTCTGGTAGGTGGAATAATGTGTATGACAAAGGTGCTTGTTTATTTGCACTTCAGTTTTAAAGTTACATCATTAAAGACCAAACCCAAAACTTTCCTTAAGCATTTAACTTCATTAATTCTCCAAATTTTCATATATGTATATATTTTCATCCTTGCGTCTAAATTGTAATTTTTTTAATATATATTGTGTGAATCTATCTATCTATGTATATATATATATATATATATAAATGGTGTATGTCATTGTGTCTACAATAATCACTGATTGGCTGATTGGCTGATTGGCTGTACAACTTTTAAAGATTGCAATAGATTTTTGGTAACTTTTTTGGTAACTTTTTTGTAATACATTTTCATCACAAACACATCTTTCTTTTATATACAAATATGAATGATTTAAGGTTATTGCAATGGTTACACAATCATTTAGCTTGCTACATGAGCTTTTTCTAGTATGTATATATATATATATATATATCTGTAGAAAGGGAGAGAGAGAGAGAGAGAGAGATAAAGCTTTCCATGAAAAGTCAAAACATAAGTTTAGATCAACTTTAAGAATGTGCATTAACAAATAAAAAACAATTTTAGTTTGAGAGTTTTTAAGTATCTATACTTGCTTAGCAAAATATTTGTAGCTATAAACAGAATTTATTGTTCACGATCCTGGATGGTGATACAATAATGGAGCATAATTGATTACTTTGTAATAGCAACTTTAGAACAATAATGTAAGATCTTTAAGAATTATGTATAACTGGGATCATTAATATTTTGTAGAGGTCTTTTAAGTTTATTTCTTATTCAGATATACATACATATATATATATATATATATATATTAATGGTTACAGAACTTGAAGTGATAGGCAAATAGAAAAAAGATATTCACATTTGTCAATATGAATTTATAAAGATTAAATTTAATCAAATTTACCTCATTTATAGATATGCATTAAAAGTCATAAAGGGAAGGTTTTGAATAAAAGATCATATATTCATAAGTTATATATTCATAAATTTGTATGAAATCTTTTCAATACTTTCATATCTAAAATAAAATGAAATATATATATATATATATATATATTCTACCTAATTTATAATGTTGGTGGATGGAATTGTATTGTAAATTATGCAAAGTTGATTTTGAGCACACATGTCAAGATTCTTAAAATGCTCCAAGTTGACCTACAATTGCAAACAAACCCACTTGCATAATTTGCATATACCTAACTTCATTGCATGATTTATTACATGGTTATTTGATTGAAGAGATGAATAGAAGAAAAAAAAAGGATTCAAATACAAGGTTCATGTTGTGCAACCAATTGGTGTGATCCGAAGATGATAAGACACAAGTTTTGTTTGTAAAAGGTATTGCAACATAGTTTGAAGCTTTGATGTGATGCAGCATTTTGAAATAGTTATGAGTTTCACAATGCATCTCAAAGCATTGAGATTGAGTTGGGTTTTGAAGGACCATGTTGTAGAAGTGGGTGCTTCATATTAAAGCATCCTCCCTTGTTATGTACTAATCATGTTTTTAAGATCACATTGATTCTGTTTAAGACAGTGTTGTTTAAGTGCATTCCAAATGAAGTTCTATTATTTAGGTTGTTTAAAACATTTATGTATATGTTTACTTTGTATTGACAATACAAGATTATTTTTGCAAAATATTAATATCATGTTACTATTGATTACTGAGTATATGTATAAGATTTAAATGAATATCAGTAATTTATGATAGATTAAAATTATTTTATACATTGCATGATTGCTTAAGTGGAGGAAGGGGCTACTTAGAGTGGTCTTAAACACAATGATAACATTGTTATATTACTTGGTAGCAAAATCATTATGTAGAAATCAATTATAGTTTATATTTAAAGGTTTTGCACACTAAAATTTTGTAATTTTTATGCCCATATGCACGAATGACATACGAGGTTTGAGAATCAGAATTCTCGTTGACATCAGAAACTCATAAAAATCATAAAAACTCATAAAAATCACGATGAATCAACATTCCAAACAAAACTTAAATATTATATACAAAGCAATCATGCAATTTTCAAGTGTACAAAGTATACAAATGAATAAAATTAGATTACAAAGGTGACACCACGTTTGAGAGTGTATTGTTAATGAGTTAAAAAAAATGTATTAATAATAATAATAATAATAGGTATGTACATAAAGCTATAATGGTTGGTACTAGTCCAGCAGCAATCCAAGTAAAGTAAATCTCTTTAAATAATATTTATCTAAAGAACATCTTGTTATTCATTTTTACATTTATTTTATAAAAATGCATCATTAAATATTCATGTTGATGCTTTTCTGATATATATTTGCATATATATATATATATATATATATATTCACACACACAAGTGCTTTACAAGTTTTTAATTTTTAATTTTTTATAGTTTTTAAATTATGGTGAATAAACATTTTCCCAACATTTCTGCTATTGCAAGTAATTGTGCATGTTGACAATATCCTCTCATTAGTTAAAGCTTCGAAAAGACCTTGAAGAACCTTTTCCTCACTACAACTCTTTTCTTCATAGATGTATTTATTGTTCCCTAAATACTTATAGTTTTTTTTTTGTTTGTGTCATAAAATTTCTATATGAATCATATATATATATATATATATATTTATATTCTTGTCAATTTTATTATATGATTTTCAATGTGTTGCACAATTTTGTATTAGGGAAAGATATGTCCGGGGAAGCTTTAACTCATGAGTGGATGACAATACCATTACAATTACATTTTTAAGACTCAATTCTTACAAAAGGTGTTACATGGTACCTCCTTCATATTCATTGAATTTGCTTCTACAAAGCGAGGAACACATTTATTGAGGTTTTTAGTGCAAAGTTGTGCATCTTTTGGATAAAATTAGAGGTGATTGAGGGTATGGTTTAAATCTCCTTAGGTTTTGGTTTATAATCATGTATGTATATATTTGTATAATTGTAAATATTTTTTGGACATCTTTTAGGTGTGCAGTTAAGTAAGTGAAAGCTTTTTGAGTTATGTTGATGTGGTTGAGTAGCAATTCATGCACCTTGATATAGCATATCAGTTTTTAACATATTTTATTGTTTATTGTTTATGAAGGACAGTTCACGCTGCAAGATTGTGACCTGGATGATTTGATAAAAGAAATTAATGGCCACGGTTTTGTTGTTCTCCTGAGATTGGTAATCTAGAAACTAAACTATGATTCTTCACAACTTTTCTTTATATAATTTCATGATTTACTTACATAATTTCATAAGTTCGTAAAATCATGAAATTATACACGGAAAAAGTTGAACACAAAGATTTGAAAAGTTTTTACATCTCTTGCAAATATTTAACAAACAAAGAGAAGTGTAAATTCATGAAGTTCTTCTTCATAATGCGCTGGTTCTGATTGGAATGGTTAACCTCAGTTTTGTTTTGTTTTGTTTGTTTTTTTTTTTTTTTTACATTGTTATTGTTGTTATTCTTATTTTGAAAATTATAGCAATATACATATACATATTAAATAAGTAAGAATCATAACTTTTTCTTAAACAAATGCATTTGATTTTGGGTTTTTTTACAAGAAAAATAAAAACAATGATCAAAGGATAAAAATTTCATTTATTCAATCTATCACCATATGATGGATTTGTGATTTTCTTTGCAAATTAAACTTCAAATGTAACCAATAAAACCTTAAACATTTAAAAATAAGTTTAAATGCAAATTTTGAAATACCCTCAAAGTTAAATAGTGCATTGGAACTGAACACGTTCTAACAAATACCCAGTTTTGTTTTATTTTTTAAATTCTTTTCCCTTCAAATAAACCGGACATGAGAAAGTTACAAGTAGATTAAAAAAAAAAAAAAAAAAAAAAAAAACTATAATTTGGATGTCAATTAGGACAATAAACTTAATGAGTCCTTTTATTTATCAATAACATTTTTCTCACCCTACATCATTCAAATGATTGTATAAAGTTTTGGTAGAGATAGTGCTAATATATTTATTGGTACAAAACTAGTAGAGATATAGTATTTTGAGAGAATTATATATATATATATATATATATATAGCATTAACTTGTGTTATTAGGCACTAATGAGAAGGCTTCTTTGTCTTGTCTCGTTATATTATACCTAAGTTGTTTTATATAATTGATGATTATATATAGACTTTCATGTAGTTACTCAGATCAAATCATTTTGCAATAGTAATCATGATTCAAACCACCTGATTGTAAGCTATTTGATTCAAATATATTTTTGCACTTTAAATATATTTGTTTCATCTACCATACAATATCAAGTATATAAATGAATAGAAATTAATAGAAAAAATTAAAAAATGTGCAAGATCTAATATTAAGATGCACATAAATCTCAAGATTATAAAAAAATAAATAAATTATAGAACCCTTATATTTTTTGAATACCATTCAATATAATGGTCTACAAAAATTCCATATCTAATTAATCCTTATCAAAACACATGTGTCCAAATAAGGTTACTTGATTTTGATAAAAAGAAAAAAACAGAAGTTGCTTCACTGAATCTACAAAACATTCACTGTAGCAATCAGGTTACATATTTTGGAACACAAAAGCTACATATTTACAGTTGTAACAAAATTAATTCTATTAATTCCATAAATAGATTATTATTAATCTTCTTATCAGTATCTTTATTGATTTAGCTTTGTTACTGTTAAGATATATGCCCTCAAATCAATACTTGAATAAAAATAAAACTAAGTGAATTTGGTAAAAAAAATGGAATACAAAACTTTTTGGAAAATTAGAATTCATTCCAAAGACTTTTTATATTAAGTTATATTCTTTAAAATTTGAATTTTTTGAAAAGTATGACTTTAAAATAAAGTAGGTAATTTAAAAAATACTGAATTAATTATACATTAATATGTTTATATATTATTCTTCAAACTTAAGACACAATTGCTTCACCATAGATATTACAATCTATAATGAAAGCAATTTTGAGTCCAATTGCCTTTTACCTTAATTCAATTACACGTGTATATATTGTAAAAAGTTTATTAAACAATTAAATTTTTTGAAGTTTACATATACTTTAAGTTTCTCATATTCTTCAGACACAATCACTACAGGAGAAAGTTAAGCAGAGTCACTAATTTGATTATATATGAATGTTTTGATTTACACTAACAAAAAAAAAAAAAAAAAAAAAAAAAAAAACTCCATGACACATTTGATGGGTATATAAGATAAAATTATTTGACATATAATAGTATTTTTTAATTTATTAAAAAAAAAGTGATTATATATATATATATATACACACAAATAAAAGAACTCACCCCTATGAGATTTTTTGAGTTTTAAAAATAATATAAGATACAATAGTAAATAATACACTATATATATAGAAAGATAGATAGTTGTAATTTCATGACTTATTATTAATTCTTGCACACGGATATTTATTATTTGATTAAATTGTCTAATATTTATTATAATACTCAATTACATTGAAAATACAACATTAAATTTGAATATGCTACAATGGAATTGTAAATTTTAAAAGCATCTTTCTGTATTATTTTTAAAAATTAAAAATATTAAAATACCATATTTTTAATTTTGATGCAAATATTTTTTATTTTTAAATTAAAAATAATGGATAAATATTTTTACAATTGTATTAAAAGGTATGCATGGTTAAAATTAATACTGAATTGTGTCTTATGCTTTGTTTAGAGATAGTCCTAAATGCTATTTATCTTCAATATTTAATTAGTAAAAATAATAACTTCAATCATCTAAAATTTTACAATTTAATTCATAAGGATAATTTGTTTTGATTAATTTTTAGCTGATTTTTATAGCTATAGTGTGAAAATTTTACTTAAAATATCATAATTATGAAAGAAATATTTCATAAATAATTATAAGAATTTGCAATCTTAAAATTTCGTTGAAGAAAAAAGACAATTTCAGAAATGTTACCATATATATATATATATATATATTGATCAGAGGGATTAAAAGATAATTAACTATATTGTTATAAGAACTTTCATTCTTATGAAAAGAATACATAGCATACTCAGAAAGATTAAATCAAAAAACTTATTTGTGTCTAATAAATCATGCCATATTGCATTTATGTACGTATGTATTGTAAATGTACTTGTAAAAATTTAAAAATATAAAAAGCTCTACTGTAAAAATTATATATCTAATTGATTCATACCAAAGCACATGTGAGCATAAAAATGCCATTATGAGCTTAGTAAAACAAATCCCATATTAAGAAATTTTAATGCATATGTATTTCAAATTTTGGATTAAAATAATATTGGATAAATATTTTTACCATTATGTTGAAAAGCATGTATGGTTATATTTAATACAAAATTGTATCTTATGCCTTATGTAGAGATAGTCTTAAATGCTATTTATATTTATTATTTACTTAGTAATAATAATACCTTCAATTATTTACTATTCACAATTTAATATCTAAAGATAATTTATTTTGAATAATTTGTAGCTGATTTTTATAGCTTTAATGTGAAAATTTTACTTAAAATATCAAAATCATGTGAGGAATGTTTTATAAGTAATTTAAAGAATTAGCAACCTTAAAATTTCGTTGAAGTTAAAGTCAACATTAGAAATAAAGCCATACATACTTATATGATCAAAGAGATTAAAAGATAATTAGGTTTATTGTTATAAGAACTTTCATTCTTATTAAAGTATATATAATACACACTCACATATATATATATATATATATATATATATATATATATTTGTGTATAATAAATCATGCCATATTGCATTTATGCACATATGTATTGTAAAAACTTTGAAAATATAAACTAAAATTAATTGAAAATTAGAAAATTCTATTTTAAACAAAAGAAATTAGTATATATTTTTAGAATTTTAATAGAAATTAAGTGACGCTTATCTTATTATTATTATTATTATTATTATTATTTTCTGAAATTTATTAAGCTATTTTGATACTTTTTTTACATTTGAATTTTATCAAGCACAACCTTGTTAGAATACATTTCTAAAATTAAGTTCTACTGTAATTTTAGTTTTTAAAAATTCTATATATGTGCTTATAGATATATATATATATATATATATATATATATTCTCAGTCTAATACATTTTTTTAATCAAATTTTTTTATAGAAATATAAAAAATAAACTAAATATAAAGTCATGTTTGAATTATCCCACAATGTTAATGACACATATTTTCAAAGATATTCCAAATATATAGCAAATATAGAGAATCAATTGGCTCATTTTATTTTATTATAAATTAATATATCATTAAAATTTTCAAAATATATGAAATTCTATACTTTATTTTAATTTTTAATTTTTAATTTTCTTTTTATCTTTTATTCTATAGAACTAACAAAACCAATGTAAGAAAGAAACTCCAAATGTTGCATAAATATTGCAATCATACAAACAACCTTTGTGAATATAGTGCAAGTAGACAATAATTGATTATTTCAAACAAAAAAGTTGCAACAACAACCAAGTTATATGGCTCACAAAGGAGAGCATAGTAAGAGAAAATAGAACCACAACAAAACAAAAAATAAAATAAAATAAAAAACACTGATCTATGTCATAATTGCTAAGGCAATCTAGCCAACGATACCAGACCATGATTGCAAAAGTGACAATTATTTTTTTATAATTTAATATATTAAGTCTCAAACAGAACAAGGCCTTGAATACTATATATATATATATATATATATTGTTTTCTTGTTTGTAAGACAATATATCTGAGTGCAAATTCACCTCAGAGTCAAATATTTTAAAGAAACGAACATGATTGTTATTATTTACAACGAAAAGTTCAAAGTTCAAATCTTTCAAGTGATAAGATTCATGAAGATGTTTTTACTATCAAAACCTTTTACAAAATAACGTGCACACCAATCATAGTATATCATTTGCATTTAAAAAGTAAAACATTTTCTTAACAATGTTCTAATTTTCAACAAAAACAACACCACACCACAGCACGATACAAAAAAAATGTAAAAATCAAAATACTGAACAAAATTTTCATTTCAACTACCCATAAAAATGCAATAAAAACATTGATTATATTTGTTCTAAAAGAAACGCATTAGACTCCATGAAAAAAGTGATTGATTGAAAAACCTATCCAACTACACCAATTGCTCAACACCAAAACACACAAGCAACACTTCTTAATCCAAAGTACAAAGAAAAAACGTTTTCACAATGAATCATATATACATACATGGATACAACCCATGTCACACAACCCACTCACAACAACGAACCCCAAAGCGAGAGAGACCATGGGAACATAATACACACACATACACTCACACACACTTACACACAACGCATCTAATTTTTGAAAAAAGAAACACACACACACACAACAACAACAATCTGAGGGAGGAGGAGTGCGGATTCCCCGAGACACGGAAGACTGTTTCGCTTGGAGGAGGAGGAGATTGCGGGACGATTTGATGCAATTGGCGATGGCACGAGTGAGCAATCTATCAATCAAGCAAGCAAGAAAGCAAGAAGGGATCGGAGTCGCGAGGAGGAATCTGAGGATCGGACTCATTCGGGGAGAGTTGGAGGGGGGTGGGGGTTAGGAAGAAGCGAAGCCACTTATAAATGCGTGAAGCTTGCCCCAGCGTTGATTTGATTGATGCCCCCATAAGTTGATGCACGCACACAAACAAGCCAGCCATCGCAAATGAAAGCCAAATAGCAGCAATAGTAGTAGTTGTAGGAGGAGGAGTGGTACGAGTAGGAGGAGGGGGCCTGCTCGGAGGAGGACGCTTTGGCGCCGGATGTCAATCGTCTTTTGCCAATCACCATGAGTTGACGTTTGTCGTTTTATTTTATTTTTTGGGGTATTTTATTAACTTATTAATTTATTTCCAGTTGCTCCGTCTAACAGTGATCTTCACTGTTCAAATTAGTGTCGCCGATTCTTTCGCTGGTAGCGAGAGAGAGAGAGAGAGAGCGAGAGAGGGACTCTGCACGCGGAGAGCTTTCTGGGTTTCAGAGTCTCGTTCTGGCCATGTGAGCAATTGCTCGATTTTGTCGCAGTTGGGGTGGTGTGGAGTTTGGGCGGGGGGAGAGTTGTGTGAAGAGTAAGTGGTTGCGATGATGTTGGGTTGGTTTCGGACGATGGCCGTTTCCCCGGAGGACGTGGTGTCACGCGGTGGGTGAATTAGTTGTGGGGTGTTGGGAATTTGAGGGCGACTTGGGAATTGGAGAGAGGCTGGGGTTTGTTTAGGGAATGGTGAGCGGGGGAGGCGAAATGAATCTCGGCGATGATTGCATGGAGATGGATTCTGTCTCTGGGGCGTATTCGGCTTCAACTGACCTGGCGCGATCTCTAGCGTCGTTGTCTGTGGTGAAGCAGGAGCGAGGTGGAGAGCAGCATCGCGAGAAGTCGACGTTGAATGCGCATCATCCCTACGCGGGGAGGATGGATGTTGCGGAGGCCTTGGACGAGGCGCTCTGGAGTAACTTGCCGGAACACCTGCATGACATAATTTTAGCATTTTTGCCTCTGCCGAGCTTTTTCCGGTTACGGTGTGTGTGCAAACGCTGGAATGAGATCGTCAATTCCAAAAATTTCCTGTCGATATGCTCTCGGGTGCCGTCGCAAGGATCGTTGTTCCTCATGTTTGCAGACATGCTGCAGCAAAAGTGTGCAGCCTACGACCCCACGTCGCAGAGGTGGCATATGTTGCCGCCCTCGTACTTCCTTCCCTGTCCCTATTTTGAGTCGATTGTCGTGGTGGCCACCGCGGGAGGATTGTTGTGCCTTGAGGGAAGAACAGGGTCTCAGAATCGATATCTTTCCGTGTCAAATCCCATGACGCGGACGCAGCGCAAATTACCTCCCATGTTGCACATGAAATCTCCATACGTGGTGGGCATGGTGATGGACCGTGAGCATAGATCGTACAAGATTCTTGTTGTTCAAGATGGGGAAAGCTTGACATCTCAGGTGCTCCTCCACTTGCATCTCCCTTATTACTGCCACTGCTTCTCTATAGTATAACTAATGCATATCTTGTGGAATTTCGATATTTCTGTCACCCTAGGAAGGTAATTGATGTGTAGGTTTGCCTTGAAGCCACATTGTTATTTTCTTTCCGTTTCCTTTTTCTATTTTAGACAACTATGGTCATCGTTGTAGATTATTTATTCATCTACTTGAATCAGGCCAAAGGAACTTGAATGAATTTTTATAGTTCAATTTGTGCTCATGACTTTGCTTTGAAGACTTTGTGTGTTTCTCGGATTGGATCACTCCATGTTTTTTTGGGTATACTTAACTTCACTTCAGAGACCTCTTATGCACCTTCGGCGGGTAAATCCATGTTGCGACTAACTTAACCAGTGGCTTGCGACAGGTTTATGACTCTAGAAGCAACTCCTGGTATTTGACGAGCAGCCTTCCCAGCAGGGTTGCGCTGATCACAGGGACGGCCTTCATAAACGGCTATCTGTACAGTATGAGTTTCGGAGCAACAACTGGAGTATTGGCTTTTGATGTAAATAAGGGAACCTGGGATCAAGTGAAAGTCAAAATGCCGCTGGCTTTGATCTGCCCACAGCTGATTGGTCACCGAGGTCAGCTTCTGATGGTAGGAGGCGTGGAAGAGTATGGGAGTCTCAGAAGTGTGCGCCTGTGGCGTTTGGATATTACCAGAAGTGAATGGGTGGAATTTCAGTGCATGCCGGAAACACTCTTCAACAGGCTGTTCAAGTAAATCTCTTAAACTTTGACTTTTCTTCCTTAAAAGATTTTGAATTGTGGTTGTCATAATTGAGGGGCCAAATGCAAAGATGCATCAACATATATTTGGCATCCATAACCGGGATGAATTTTCATATGATTTTTTACTTCTGCAATATCTCAATGAAATCTTACCCATCACAGTAGAGACAGTAGGGATCGCTGCATCGCAACAACTTTGTCAAAGGGGTTGATCTCAGCAGAGTTTGTTTGGTTCTGGCATTCTGGTCTCTTAACAAAGTAAGCAATTTCCTGCCTGTTTGTAAACACACTGTAACTGTGTTTTTATCCGTGGCACTCTCACGGTGTCTAATTGTGATATTTATTTTTGCAGGTCTCGACGTCACCAGTTTTTATGCTTCTCACATGGAGACTATGTATGCTTCACAGAGTCATCCTCCCGGGAGATGCTCATGTACGATATGTATCGAAACGCATGGTGGTGGTTGCCTGTATGTAACCTAAACAATAGCTCGGAAGCACGAAGAGTTCTGGGATTCTCCTTTGAACCTCGTTTGGATGCCCTTGTTTAGGTGGATTCCATTTCGTCAACCTCTTGTAAGCTAGGATTCCAATAAGCCCAATCTTTCTGATCATTTTTTTATTCATATTTCCCAGCTAGCTCTACAAAGGGCACTTGGTTGGCTTTTGTGTTTACAATTGTTAGCGGATGGTTAAATAGTGAACGGATTTCGCTCAGAATTAGGTCTCTTGCCTTGACTCTTGCCTTGACTCTGGTAATTTGTAAGTAGATTTGCTTGATTGCAGAAACCAGAAGGTTTAAGACTTGAAGGCAGTGAAGAGCAGTTCAAAAGGTCGTTTTGGGATGTAGCTATACGGACCTTGCCACATTTGTTACACATCAGATAGGCACCACTGTAGATGGACAATAGGGTAAAAATACAATCCCTCAAAATCAGTAGGTATTCTTGTAACAACAATGTCCTGTCTTGTTTGTTCGAAGTTATATGGAAACACTGAGGCCAAACATCAATATAGGTCAGTGGATAAATTTATTTAATATCAAAAAGTACAGTATTTTTGCTTGTCAAATTAATCTATGTTCATATTTTGGAAATCAAAAAAGAAAAAGAAAAAGATAAAAAACCATCAAAATTTGGATGATGAAGTTAAGAAAATACTTAGTCTTGCTACATGGTATTTTACACTTTACACCAAATTATATATTATACCAAGATTTTAGAAAAATATAAAAAAAATCTCAAGTAATCTTGCCTGGATAAATAAATTCAAATCAATACAAAAAATAATGTTTTATTATTATTTAATAAAAAAAATGAACAAAAAAGTGGAATAGATAAAAGTATATTGTAATTTTTTCAAGAACATTTTATAACGTTTATTAAGTTCTTGAAGTAGAAAATTTATGTATATTCTTTACTATTCATATAATAGATAATCAGCATACAATTTGATTTATTGTTTATTTATTTGAAATTAAAATTTTAAAAATATATATCTTATAGAAATAATATCAATATTATTAATGCTATGATAATATCAATATTAGTAGATTTAACACTTGGCTTGCCAATATTGAAATGCTTTTAGATTCAATTAATAGAAAAATGTCTAGCATTGGATAAATATTGACACTTTATATAAGAATTTATACTATTTGAATTCTAATCTTTAATAACTAAAATATTGATAAGATTTCTAAAGAGATGTTATTCAAATGCAAGAGTCATAACAAGATTTTACATAGAGTTTATTAAAAAAAATCTTCAAAATATTAGCTTAATTAAAATTTTATCAAAATAAGCAAGCTAGGCAAAACATCCTATCATGGTGGTTTTAGATAGTATAGATTTATTTAATTATTGTCTAGCCTATGCGCACAATGATAGCAACATAATTATAAACTAAATTATGGTTTAATCTTACACTTGTGTAGAAATTATAAAATAGTGTATAAAAGTTAGAAAAAAAATTGAAATAAAACATACAATATATACTTTAATAATAAATCAATTAGAAAAAAATAGGTTTTTTTATTAGAAATGTATCTTATAATTTAATATCAAATTTTATTTTATTTTTCTAAATCATAATAAAAATTTTAATATTAAAATAATATACATTAATAATTTAGCACATCTCTTATATAAAACAACTTATGTATCAGATAAAGACATAGAGAAGCCTTCTCATTGGCCAAATATGGATGAACATAGGTGAACAAGGCAATGGGTGCATGGTGGTGCCAAAGATCATAGTGCCCAACAGCACAAGACTTGGCTAGTATATAATAATTTAAAAAATATTGTAATAACTAAAAAAAACAAAAAAAACTACATGCTATAATTTTCAACTTGGAAAAAAATTAATATTCAAATCTAATAAATTTAATCAAAAAAATTAATTTAAACACACTAAATATAAATTTCAAATTAAAAATATGATATATTAATTTTTTAAAAATAAAAATATAATAAAATTAAAAAATATATAAAGATAATAAGAAAATATAAAATTAAAGATTATATTTAAAATTATTATTATATTTTTTGAAAGAATTATATCATAAAATAAAAGCATTAGGTATTTAGATCTTTATTATTAATTAAAAAATTAACACATAAAGCATTCTATAAAACAAAAACCATCTTGTAATAAGGATGATAACTATTTTACTATATACAGTAGTAAATTTTTTATAAATAATTGTAATTGATGTTCAAAAAATTAAATTTAAAATAATTATTATTTTAATATAATTTTTTTATCAACTTAATTATTATTTTATAATACGAATTAAAAATTTTATTTTATTACTTTTATATCCTTAAAATACAACAGCTTTAGTAATGTAATGCAATTTAATGTATTAAATTTTTAAATTAATATTGATACAAATTATAGAATTTAATGTATGTTATTTTTTTTTCTATAATAAATTTTTCATGAATTATTTACATTAAAATAAACATCTATTGATATTTGTTTGTATTACACATGGTGTTAGAATAGATTTAATAAGATTTTGTTGTGATAATTCAGAACTTATATTTTTTTCAAATTGCATTGTTTGTTTTATCAATTTTTTTTTTATTTATTCTTTTTTATCTTGATTAATTTCAAACTAAAACATATTCGAAAATTAATCTTTATTGTAGATTTTTACAAAAAACAAAATCTAAAATTCTATTTTTTTTTACAAATTACAGTCCATTTATATTACTGCCGAATTTATAATTTACAAGGATGCTAAGGGGGAGTATTTAGTGAACTATTTATAAAATTACATAGGTAAGAAGATAATTCAATTGATTTAAGCTCTAGAAGTTATGAATAAGAATATATCCTTTAAAAAATATCAAAAAAAAAAATTAAATGAATAAATAAATTTACAACAAAAGAATCATTTTAAATGTGGAAATGTTTAGAGACCATAGAAATATACAATACACTTAAAGACTATTAATTAAAGTATTATCAAAGATTTTAAAATATAACTAATAACTACAAAACAATCAATTTTAGAATTTGATGTATTAAAACATTGAAGTTAAAACTCTATAAATTAGATTGGTATAATATTTAGAATTATAGATTATATCCTATGCCTTTATTTAGAATATATTTTTAAATGTTGATTTTAGAAAAAATTATTAAAATGAAGAAAATAAAAAATGTATTTTTTAGATTTGAAATATGAGTCAATTTTTTAATCTTTTGCTAAAAAGTTTAGTATTGTGTATTAGAAAAAATCATTGACAATTAAATTATTCTAAAGCATTTGTATGTGATGACCTTGTTTTTATTTTAACGTTTTTAGTTTCTCACTATAAAGCTGAAAGTATTTGGTATTTTGGCACTTAAATTTTGGAACTAAAATAATATTTTAGTTTTCTTTGTTTTTATGTTAATTGATCAAAGTTGAATAAGATGTCTTTTTAAGAACAAAACAAGAATCTTCAACATTTTTATCAATTTTAACTTAAATTACATGGTTTTTGATGTTTCAACAAAACACAATTAATTCCATTATTTCCATGTACATTATTATAATTTAATTGAAGATTATTCACAATCCCTTGAATAAATTCTTGATTCTAAAGACCAAGATCCTATATCAATCAACTATTATATAACTTTTAAGATTATTGCTTAGGTTTATAGAGAAGCAATTTTTGATTGGCTAAGTCTTCCAAATGAACTCTTTATCAATAAAAACAAAGTTGTGAATTCTATTTTGAATTGAGAATGTAACAAAAAAATAAAAAATATTAAAATGAAATTGGATACAATACACAAACTTTGTAACTAAGATAAAAAGACAACACACTTTTCTAAAAAGAGCAAGAAATTCTTAAAGTAATTATTACAATAGAAAGGACTATGACAAACTAAAAGATTGTAGCTTACATTACAAAAAAAATAAACTTCCTTTTCTTTCTCTTCTAAAATTTATTCTAAGATAAGATTAATCCAAGGAAGAAAAAAATAAAATAAAATAAAATAAAATAAACTAAATCTAATTACACCCAACATGAAAATAAATACAAGATCTACAAATGTATCTATAATATTAGAAATTGGACACATGAATTATAACAAAGGCAATAATATCTACCTACAATGCCAACTTAGAAGACCACAATGCACACATATGCAACAATATCCTTACTACATCATGAAGAATTTAAATTTATTGATCAAAATTAGATTAGATTCTACCAAATTTAATCTAGAAATTCCAATTTCAGTTAATGTTAAGTTATTTAGGCTAGTCAACCAATTTTGATTAGATAAGTTGGGATGCTTAACTTCAAATTTGTAGTAACAAACATTGATGTGCATTCAATTGCACATGTATAAAGTTGTACATATGAAAGAAAGATCCACTAGTACAAGTTAAATACTTGTTATATCAAACCTTTAAGTGTCATGTTTTATTTTAATATAAAGATTCCACTTTTATATAACCAACAATGGACTAAATTCTATACATAGACACCATCTTATAAACCAACTAAACATTCTACCTCCACATGTTCTGCCAAGTACTACTTGAGAGAAGGAGCATTGAACAAAGACAAAATCCTTCTTTTAACATGTCTTATTAGATTTTGGAATTCCGTGTGACTTAGAAAAGCACCATACTCATTTGGTTTTAGAATCAAATCCATACAAAAGAAAAATTGACTTATTCAACACTATTTAAAATATTGAGTTTTTATTGGGTTTCACTTGGACTACCCTCCACACGCTAAGAGTAGACATACTTAAAAAAAATTAAATATACCCCAAATACTCGAATTAGATGGATATTTACCATAAATATTCATCCTCACTAGATCCTAAACTTAAGATTATTACTCACTGACCACAAAGACATTAGCTTCCAATAACTACCTCTTCAATGTCTTATCCAGATACAACTTCGATGCGAAGCGAGGCCTAGAAACCATAAAACCTGTACAATAACTCCAAAGGACTCTTCCTCAGGATGTGAATTGGGCAAGACACGACGGTGTCGGCAGCAAAACGTGTTCAAGCCGACAATTATCTACCCGCTCAGATGAGAAGTTGAGTCTCACGCACAAGGCGTCATAAAACTCCTACATTGAATGGAAACATTTTGGCCATCAAAGTGTTAATATACAAAGGGAATTACTAAATCGACCCACCCCGCACAGTTCACATCTTTGCAAAGATCCTTGGACTTTATTGCCATAGCATGAATTCAACTTTATCGATTTTGAACGTGAGCATCTTCGGTGGAACTGAATATAAAAGAAATAAAGTCGTCACGATTGAGAAGAATATGTAGAATACGGAGGGGGATGGATCGATTTAGAAAATTCCCTATATGAATTCCATAAGGAATATGACTACTATTGTTCTGCACAAAGCCACGAGAACCATCCCATAAACTCAACCGACGACCATAAAATATAATAGCTGAGTTCATCATCACCAGGAGTTAAGAAATATAATACATCAGAAGTGCCATGAATTACCGAAAAGTGAAGCAACGCAAAAGCTTTGTCACACTGAACTCAACATGCAGAATGGTCAACATCACGCAGCAGTGATGAATTAGAATCACATAATTAGAAATCACAGTCAATTATTTCTAGTAGATCACATACATTTAGGTGAAAGGCTACCGCGCTCCAGTGGGTATGATAGATCCTGATGGCAATGCTGAAGACGCTCGTCTCCATTGTCTAAGCCTGGGTCTGTAAGAAAATATGAACGTGTGCAAAACTTGAAGCAGACAAACAATTGAGGAGATCCGTAGAAAAATGAATCACTCATCAGTCACGCAACCTTCGGACGCTGATTTGACATTCTTGATGTACTTGTAAAGGGTTCCACGAGAGGCCTTGTAAGGGGGAGCTCTCCACAGGAGTTTTCGATCCGCAAGCTCTTGTGCCGTCAAATCGACGTTGATTTTCCTCTTCTCCACGTCGATGGTGATCACGTCTCCATCACGTACAAGCCCAATCGGGCCACCTACTTGAGCTTCTGGGCAGATGTGCCCAACAACGAAGCCGTGAGAGCCACCAGAGAATCGACCGTCGGTCAGAAGCGCTACTTCCTTGCCAAGTCCAGCTCCAATTACAGCACTCGTGGGGGTGAGCATCTCAGGCATGCCCGGGCCACCCTTAGGACCCTCCCCTCGGATAACGATCACAGTACCCTTCAAGCTCTGAGGGTCCTCAGTGATAGCGTCCAGCATGGCTTCCTCTCCCTCAAATACACGGGCGGGGCCAGAAAAGTACAAGCCTTCTTTGCCTGTAATTTTAGCAACGGAACCCTCTGGAGCAAGGTTGCCCCACAGAATTTGCAAGTGACCAGTTTTTTTGATGGGGTTTTCGAGAGGCATGATGATCTTCTGACCTTCGGAGAGGGGCGGGCACTCAGCGAGGTTCTCAGCGATGGTCTTCCCCGTGACTGTCATGCAGCTCCCGTCGATTAGCCCTTTTTCTAACAAGTACTTCAGTACGGCAGGCACGCCTCCAATTTTGTGCAAATCCTCCATCACGTACTTCCCGCTAGGTTTAAGATCAGCAATGAACGGGGTCTTGTCGCTCACGTCCTGGAAATCGTCCAATGTGAGCTCAACGCCCACAGAACGAGCGATGGCGATGAGATGAAGCACCGCATTCGTGGAACCTCCGAGCGCCATGACAACCACCATAGCGTTGTTGAGCGACTTTCGGGTGATAATGTCACGCGGCTTCAAGTCACGCTTTAGAAGCTCCAGAATGTATTTCCCGGCCAATTTGCATTCCTCGATCTTCAACGGGTCCTCGGCGGGGATGGAAGAGCTGTACGGCAGCGACATGCCTAGCGCTTCAATGGCGGACGCCATGGTGTTGGCGGTGTACATTCCTCCACAAGCTCCGAATCCGGGGCAAGAATTCCTTACAACGTCCATCCTCTCATCCTCGGAGATGGACCCGCTCACATACTCTCCGTAGCTCTGGAAGGCTGAAACGATGTCGAGCGTCTGTCCGTTAAAATGACCTGGCTTGATGGTGCCCCCATAAATCATAATGCTGGGCCTGTTCAGCCGCCCCATGGCCATGACCACCCCGGGCATGTTCTTATCACACCCCGGAATGGAAATGTTGGCGTCGTACCACTGCCCGCCCATAACAGTCTCCACACTGTCCGCAATCAAATCGCGCGACTGCAGGCTGTAGCACATCCCCTCGGTTCCCATGGACACGGCGTCACTAACTCCCACAGTGTTGAATCGGAACCCCACCATCCCGGCCTCCTTCACCCCCTCCTTCACAGCCTCAGACAAATGCAGCAAATGCATATTGCACGTGTTGCCCTCGTACCAAACCGACGAGATTCCCACCTGCGGCTTGTTCATATCCTCCTCGGACAACCCCACCCCGTACAGAATCGCCTGCGAGGCGCCCTGCGCCTTAGGCTGGGTCACGCGGCTTGAGTACTTGTTCAGCTTCGCGCTGTCCGTGGCGCTCCCAGCCGGCGCCTCCACGGACTGCGGGGGCGGCGCGGCCACAGCCCCTTCCGCGCTCGACGACGCCACCACCATTCCTCGCCATTCCTTCTTGCTCCTGGTCAATTTCTTCGACAATATCAACAATGGCTGGTTCTGGGAAGCAGAGCTCAAGCTCGCGCTGCTGGCGAGGGAGAAAGAGGACGGCAGCCCGTGCAGGCCACGGGCAGCAGCAGAGTGCAGCAGGGAGGTCGCCATAGCCAGAGCGTGCACAGCAACAGGGGAAAGAGAGAGTAGAACAGGATATGAGACCCTGGCTTTCAGAAGGGGCTCGGGGTTCGGGGTTTAGGGTTTACGGCTACGCTTGCGCGGGTGGGGTGACGTGGGCGACAGGTTTCCTAGCCCCCGGAAATGGTGCATCGCCCGCTTTCCGGCACACGCCCGCTCTGCGAGCCTTTAGCCTTTTTCAATAAATAGCGCTTTTTTTAGAGGGTACAAAAGAGCAATTGCCAATGGATAACATCATGGTTTTTTTGTGGGACTTTTTCTTACTCTCGGTAATTATTTGTATGTATTGGTTCTTATTAACCATGTTTTTATGTTGAATATTTTGATGTTTTATAATTAGCGTTTATTATATAAAATAGTGTATACTAAAGTGGCTTAATTAATTAGTTTTTTTTAGTAGTAGAATGCAGAGTGATGTGATTTTTTTAGGTTGAAATAGGGTATATCACCCTAATTTGATTATGACTTTTGATTTATTTTGTTTGAAAAGGGGGAAAGTTTGATATTGGATACTCATGAAATTTGACTGTGATTCGAACATGTACAGAAAATTGTTTTGGTTGATATGATTTTGATATGTCCAGTTATTAGAAATTGATGGTGGAACAAATGGTTTGATAGAAATACAAGTAAAACAGAAGCTTCTTCTGGTGTGTGTATGTAGGTATAGCATGAACATTGATGACAGTCAATGCACAATTTTAAAAAAAATAAAAAATTAATGAGTATATTTTAAATAACTCAAATGGTGACAAAGAACTAATATTATTTACATAAAGTTTCAGTGTACTAGAAATTTAATCTACTTTTTAAAGTATAAACAAAACAATTGATATAATTTTTATGATATAATTTTTATGTGAAAGAAGTTTATAATTTTATTTTGGCTGAATGTTGTAAGTTGTGTTTGTGACATGCAATAGTTTAATATTTATGATTATCTTTTATTTCTATATATATATATATATATATATATACTAACTAGAACAATTAACTAAGAGCAATTTCAAAGAATTGATCCAATAGAGAAAGAAAATAATATTGATTTAATAAAAAAATTAAAGACATTATTGTATTAATTTGAATAACTCACTAAATTGTCTTTCTTTTAGTACTTTGGTTTAAATCAAGTTATTGCTATCTTTGTTGAAGTTGAATTGTAAGTAGTCCAAATCAACTAGTGGTTAGTGCAAAACTCTTTCTAATATGAATTTTATCTACAACTTGTCAACTTTGACCCAAGTAGGATCATTTTTGAATTAATACTAACATATTAATATTTGACAAGAAGAATTAATACCTAGTGTTAATTTAAAATAGTCACACTTGTTTTCCAAATTAAAGCTAAGTTTAGAGAGAAGTTTCCAATCCATTGTATTTTGGACTTATTAACATTAAAAAGACCAAAATGTGGACTATTAAATCTTTTGCATGATAAATTTATCCTTTTTTTTGGTAATATATATTACTAACTTATATAATTCTATTAACGAAATTGCTATCTAATCAATGTATAATCCAAGATTAATAATATATAAGGCATAAATTGGTTAGAAATATACAAGACTTTTAGCACCTTAATTTTTTTTTTTTTTGAATTTTAATTCAATAGATATATTTTTCATCATTATTATTGAAAAAACCAAAATATATATTATATTTATTTACTTTCAATCAAATATTCAATCAATATAAATTTTTATAATTCATTATATTTAACTGCATATAATCTCTAATATTAAGAACTCCTCACAATCATGATTAATTAAACCCAAATATTTTAAAAAATAATAAATATTTTTATAATTTTTTTATAAATATTTTAATTAATTTTATGCACATTATTATCTTTTTTCTCTTTAAATTAAATTATATGCAATAGTTAAAATTTTATATAATAGTACTTTAAACATGTAATGATACTTAACTCCATAGGATAAGTTTTAGATATAATATTAGCATTAAGTAATTTTCTTTGACTTTAGTAGATGAAATGAAGTAAAATTGGCTTATTGTGTACCTACTATAATATAACATTCTAAAGATAAGAACTCATAGAAGCTATGGAAACAAGTGAGATAAGTAACAAAGAGAGATAACAAAATGATAATAAGAAAATATGTGTATTCAAGAAGAAATTGAAATAGCTATTGCTAAAGACTAGAAATGTAGAGACTTTTGAAATTAGACTAGAAGAAATAAAAGAGTTGACAAGAGTGAAGAAGGCTTCACTTTTGCCTCCATATATACTACCTAACTAAGAGCTATGTGGCAACATTCTATAGGACCTCCAATACTTATCTAATTTATGAGACATATGTCTTAATTTGCAAGGAAAATTTCTTTTATATGTGCCACATGGTTAACTTATACCACAAGCTACCAATACATGTAATACATGGCTAACTTGTTGGCCAAGTGTTTATCCTACTAATTACCTATAGACATGTACAAAAATGAAACCATATCTATATAACTTCTAGGAATCTTCTCTTTAAGATATTATCAAATTAATCTATTTTTACTTACTTCTACCTATTCATATTATCTAGGTAATTATAAAAATATATATATATATATATATATATATATATATTCATAACAATGAATATTAGTATGAAATAAGAAATTTAGACTAAGCTATGGTTTTATCTAAATTGCTTGCAACAACAAAGATTACAAATAGTTTAATTTTGTATTGTTACCATATTATATAAAATATAAAAACTTAAGAAAATCAAAGCAAAAACAATGCATATAAATGTAGTAGAAAATAAGAGATATTTAAGTAAATAATGTGAATAAGTTCTATTTAGTAACAAAGATGATTTAATGGTGGAAAAGAATTACAATAATATTAAACTAACAACAAGAAGTAAAAGTGTGAGATTCAAAAGAGTGACAATAAACTAATTTGGTAAACAATCTTGATGTCCAAGGACAAAAAAATCAAAAATAATTTTGATTTTAATTTGTCAATGCTATTTCTAACATCTTCAAAATAATAAAGAAGTACAAAATAAAATTCAAAAATTGAATTAAAAATTAAGCAATGTTATTGTAGGTTATAACTAAGTTATTGATTACAATATATATGACCGAAAAATCATATATATATATATATATATATATATATATTAATCCACTTTATACAATAAAAATAATTTTCTTCTAAAAACAATGTACCTATACATGACATTTAAAATTTTCACATATATTCAAAAAATTAATATATATGCATGCATGGTAAGAACTAATAATAGATTTTGAACAAAAAGCATAAGTAATCAATGTAAATGATTTTAACATGACTATGATCTAAGTATAGAAGTTCTTTACAACTTTAAAAAAGAATTGTTGTTAGTGAAACAATTAGTTATACTTATTAAGTAGCTCATTGGTTGGCTTCTCTATCATTGTGTAAAGAGATTTTTTTCAAAAAAGACCTAAAAGTGTAAAAATTAAAAAAGAAACAACTTTAAGACTAAAACACTAAGAATTGGCATTTTTATAGACAACCTCGTAAATTTATTATATATATATATATATATATATGTGTGTGTGTGTGTTAATGAACTCCCACGAGTGTAAAATACTTGTAAAACTCCATGAAAATTCCTAATACATCCAAACACTACCTACTAGTGTATTGATATGAAAAAATAACTGGATCTTATCTTATTTTTCTTTTGACAAATGACAATGTTCATTATATGAGATACAACCACACCTTCTGGGCACTGATGCTTTTAACACCAAATAATTCAATTCATAACCCTCTGAATTGAAACGAAGACAAACATAAGTGATAAAGGTACTCCATAATCATTTTGAAAAAATATATTCACCATATATCTCCACGTCAAGTTGGTTTGAAATATATATGAACTGCTGTACATGCAGTGTCTGTTACAGTACATAAACTTCAAAAGTCAAATTCCATAACATTTGTTGCAACAATTGCACAGTTTATATTCAAACTAGAATACAAGAATACAATGTCTTAGTTATCGGTGACAAATGGCTCTTGCAAAGAGAAGGAACCTCAGAAGAGGATCCAACTATCAGAAATCCTAAAATAGAAACCACGCTAAGTGAACAGAACTAGGTTCAACTTTATGTACACAAGGCTTTACATAATGAACCAAATGAAGCTCGCAACTAACATGCGCTGCGTGCACATTTGGGATTCGTGATTACAACTACCTTATATTCCCTCATTAAGTGACAAAATTTCAGATAACAAGTTCGTAAATATAACAATATTCCTGATCTACACTGTTGGTGAAATATCAAGAACGACCCCAGTTTGAATATGGCCTAAACCTATTAAACGCCACTGCTTTTCTACACGTCTGCTAAAAGCTACCTTCTACCCATTTCTAGTACAGACAGGAGCGTTCAGTTGCAGCTTAGCAAAATCGTTCCTAACAGCAATTACACAAGCTCCCTTGGACATAGACCCAATGTTCACCATGAGAACCTCACTCCTGGTTTGCTTGGACACTTTTCTTTGCTTCTAGGAACCCTTTGTCCGCACACCCAACAGCCTTAGAAGAAGAGAGAAGCTGATCTGAAATCACAACAAAAAATTCTCAAGGAAAGAGCACACCAAATGAATATGTTGTTTTAACTGACAAGTCGATGGTGAGACCCCGATGAACCTCACGCAAACTTTGAAATTGACTTGTTGCACGACTCACGCAAGAATATTAGGATCTTTGCCACATTTAGAACGATATTTTAAATGTCTGCAAAGATGTACTTACTTGCTTCGCTAACTTGAGGCAACGACATACAAAGACTGAAAGGCAATAACTAGGTTTAAATGAGAATAATTACCTCCAACTCCATAAAGACATCAGGAACATTCCCAACCTCACCAAGCACTTGCCCAACCAGTCTGTCGGCACGAGTAAGAGCAGGATCAACGAATGTCCCTACTCCTACTAGGCCGCCAGGGACTGCAAATTGGAGCTTATTTTTCCCTGCAAACAGAGATGTAATCCGTGATAAAATTTGTGTGCACTGAACTCCAACATAGTCGTCCTTGTCAGTAATGCCAGGTCGTACTTCCATGATATGCCCCACCCGTAGCAATCCCTGCATCCAGATTCCGCCAGTCATATCCTAAACTTTAACATCTAGACAGGAAGATTATAGAACACATGCTCAACTTTACCAGTAAGTCTCACATTGAAACTGAACCCTCTTTCAATAGATAACAAGACATTAAATGCATGTCTTCACTTCGTATGGCACTTGAACCAAGACCTGAGAGATTTTTCATGATAACAAGTTAAAGGTTTTCAGAATAGCGATGTAAAAATCATTCAGTGATAACCAGTCAAGGCAAACTCTACTGATATATACTTTGAAAGTGAAGCACAGCTTTGCGAGTATGCTCGGCTGTTCGAAAACCCACGAGTTATCCATGGTGATGAATAATGAAAAGATAACATGGAAATCACTTCACAGTGCTGGCGAACCTAGAATGCCACCGACATTAATTAATTTTCTGGACAGACTAGTGCTGGTTGATAGCAATGTTTTCCTGTATGAGATCAATCTTATGCTGCAGAATGATTATGTACATCAAGCGCATGAGCTCAACCGCAGCCAGATGTCCTAAAGTTTGGGTTGGGGGGGGGCAACTCTCATTGCTAGCAATCAAAAGAAATGCACCATCCATAATAGCAGCTCCAGTAAGTATTGTAGCCATGAGAATATCGTGGCCCTGCAAGACAATATACACAATCGGGATCACACACCACAACCTACGCAAATGCAGACAGTTCTATTTTCTATGACTTCTCAAGAGACACAGCATATATAAATCTAAGTTGAAGAGAACGTTCTAGAGCGACGTTGTCGAAAAACGACACAGTAAGATGACCATTGACAACATGCAGAAGTCTTATAAAGCCATGAATAATACAACTACTAAATCCAAAACAAAAACGTATCCAACAACGTGTCAAATATACAATTAATATATACATCAAACAAAATACATCAAAATCAGTCCACAATTACTATAAATGCATAATATTCCTAATGATGAAATTCAGTGAACACTTTGCCATTGCATCTTTGCTTAGCAACTTTTAAGCTACATTCTTAGAATATCTTTGTATTGCTACAATTCTACTTCACTACAAAGATATTGCTAAAGTCCTTAAATGGACCACAATAATAAAAGATTAGTTGTCAAAATGAAGATCTATCTTATTATTAATTCCAAATAATGATATTTCCAACTAGTTTTTTCCTTGAAATTGTACTAGTAATACTTAGCCAACTTGTTATGAAGCCCTAGACATCTCCCACAAGTGCCTTTAAGATCAAAATTCTAAGTTGGTAACAATGGTTGCTTTCATAAAATCTCATCTTCTTAGCAAATCAAAATCTATAAGAGGTACAACAATATTATGCTTGTGTCTTTTGTAAGTCCATACATCATTAATCTTACTAATGTCCAATGTGACAAGATCAAATTTTTAATATTATACTATAGATAACACATTAATTTAATAATATCCAACCTCCATTTATTAATACAATTGGCTTTTTCTATGTCAATTCAATAATTCAAAGTTAAAATGATCTTCCATCAACAATAATTTATCAACCAAATAATATTGTTAATTAGGTGTTTGAAGAGAATATTTGAACTCTCTTATAGACACCATCATAAAATTCTAACAATAATCTAAGAAAACATGAATACTTATATCTTGTGAGTCTATTTTTTTTTTTATTGTTTACTTTAAAATGTTAGCAATTAAAATTAATTATTTGTCTCTTTATTCAATATAACATCCATAGTAATATGCAAACTTTTGGAACTCTATTTATTTATTTATTTTTTTTTTTTTGAAGAATCAATTACTAACCTCTTTATTTAATACAACATCAATCTTTAATAAAGAAAATTATAATAATTGATCATCACTTCTTTCTTATTATAATTTATGTAAAAAATAAAAAAAATTCATGATATCTCCTTAGATGGGAGATTAAATGTTATAACTAAATAAATCCTTCAATAATTAAAGCTTTTAAAACCTCTATTACTTTTTTTTAATATTAGGATAGTAAATAGATGTATAATCCATCTCTTTGAGCTAATTTAAGACCTAATTTCATATATGACATTTCTTACTTCATCACTTTAGTGTTGTAAAAAAAACACATATATGGTAATGGATTACCAAGTCTTTTTTTGCAATCTATTGTTAAAGAATGCCAAAGTGATTCATAATTGAACAAATGATTAAGTCTAAAAAATGGAAGATTTTATAATGAACATTGTTTTATCAAGCAAGAATTAAGCTTTAATATCTCAAAAATCCTCTATGCTCCTATACTAGAATATGATTGATGGCTTGACGAATGACAAAGAAAATATTCTTTACATGTTGACTACTTATAATCTATATCTACTATAGACATACCATCTTTTGACACCATGTATTATAATCTATATCAACTTAAAAAAATTGAAGTTAATAAGACATTTATTTGATAACAATTAGACACCATTAATGTGATTGAATGGAAAAAAAAGACAAAATTACTTATTACCTTCACTTAGGAAAAAAAACCAAATCTAAGGAAATTTAATTAAAAAACGAATTTAATAGAGAATTTATAGATACTAATAAAAATAAAATTAATTAAAGTAATCTAAAATAACTACTAAGACCAATGGTTACAAAAGAGAGAGATATAGTGCTTATATTGGACTTTTATACTACTTAATTAAACAAAAAAAAATAGAAATAGGTAGAAACATGTTATATTTATTAAGTAGCTTTAAAAAAGTTTAAATGCACATTAGATCTTTAGATTTTTATAAACATGTTATATGACAATTAAAACTTATCTCATAAGTTTTTTTACTTTTAAAAAGTTATATTAGAGGCAATCTACAACTTGATGTTTGAACTACAAGTTTCATAATCCTTACAAAGTTTTTACAAGGTCTTCTTAATAATAGGATAAGAACTCAAAGAAGATACATAAAGAAGTGAAAAATGATTCAAAGAAAGATGAAAAAATAGAAATAATAAAATAAATATACTTAATAATAAATTGGACTGAATATTTTCAATGACTAGGAAGCTAAAGATTCTTGAAACTGAATTGAAAGCAAGAGAGGAGTTGACAAGAGTGAAGAAGACTTCATTCTTGCCTCTATATATACTATCTATCTAAGAGCTATGTGGCAATGTTCTATAGGACCTCCAACATGTGTCCAATTTGTAAGACATGTATCTAACTTATAAGACAAGTTTCTTATATGTGTACCACGTAATTAGCTTGTTTTTCAAGCTACTAACATGTGCAACACATGGCTAATTTGCTGGCCAAGTTTCTAACCTATCAATTACCTATAGACATATATAAAGATGAAAATATGTCTATGAAGCTTCTAAGAAGCTTTTCTATAATATATTATTAAATTAATCTATTTTTATCTACTTCTACTTATTAATATTACCTAAATAAGTATTAAAATAAATATATCCATGACAGTGTATTGTTTTCTTTATTTTTTCCTAAATTCATATTCTTGATAGTTAATATTATATTCTTATTAATATAATTATTTTTATAAATTATAAATAATAATATAAGAAAATTATTTTTAGATTAATATTTATAATTTAATATTCAATAAGAAAAACCAACATCTAATAATGATTTAAAGTCATCAATGGATTTTCTACAAAACAAAATTGAGTTTGGAAAGAACTCACCAAATTTTATACTTACCATATAATTTTGTGGTAAACTAGTCATATAACTTCTTTTGGCCTAGAATATATTGGCTCTAAATCAATATAGTCTTAAAGTCTATTTTAAATTAAGTAAGATTAGATTATTTTTATTTAGATTTTAAGAGGTGTAAAAAAAGATATTTTGTATTAATGATTGAAATGACTAAACAGATGAAATTATTTGGATAGTACATGACAAATTAAGTAGATAAAATGGATGGGCTAATAAATGAATTATAAACTTTAAGTTTTGGTTTAATTTTGCCATTATATTTTATATATTTAAAAACATAAATATAGATATAGAAGTTAAAAACTAGTTCAACTCCTATGACTCTTTAAACTTCTATGGCTCTATAGGCAAAGAAAAATAATTTTTTTGACCTAATTCTCTTAATTACCTATCCAGATGTTATTTCTATCCCATCTTTTTTAGCTATAAGATTATCACAATTTCTCTTCTATGGCTTCTAAGCATTAATGATGTTAAAAGACTTTGAAATTGGTAATTTTGTGATATTTTAAAATAATATTAAATAAAAGACTAATTTATTTATTTATTTATTTTATGTTTGAACATGCATAAATTAAGATTTTTTTATTATATGTAGGCCAATTTCTTTTTTAGAATATAAAAGAGATTGTCTTGGTATTTTTAATAGTTAGATTTACACAAGTTTTATTTTATATTAAATCATTATCATGTTGTAAATACTTAAGCCTATTATAAAGGCTTAAACTATTTGTAATCTTTGTTGTTGCAAGCAATTTAGATAAAACCATAGCTTAGTCTTATTATGTATTTGTGGTAATAAAGTAGAAGTAATAACCGACATGGTTGTAACTTGTTTTGAAAATAAAATTAGACTAATGTCCAATTAATTGTACATTTGAAAGTTTAAAGAACCATCTATATTAAAGTCATCATATAAATTTTGATTTCTAATCTCTACCTAGACGCTTGAACTATTCTAGAGTTCATATTGAATTTGTTTTTTTAACCAAATTAATTAAATTAATTATTTGCAAGGTCCAAATACTATGAGGCATACTACCAATTACAAAATTATGAATAAGAATATCTTAAAATATTATTTCTAAGTTGGTAATTTGTGTTTTTAGTTCAAAACCTATTACACATATCAATTGGTATTCACTAATGCTTAAGTGTTTTGTCTTTTGGCAATAAATATCTTTTTTTAATAGTTAGTCTATGCCAAATTCTAACCAAATTGTACTACAAATTGGTAGCAAATTCTATTTATATAAGCAATATGATTAATTCCAATATCATCCTTTAAAGTCCTTGTAGTCTTTCTTAATATTTATTAGATCCAATTAGAATAATATTAACAATTGTCTCTAAGATGGAATTGTTTCTATTCTAGAAATATTGTCTTTCAATTGTCACCAAAATACGACTTAATTTACACCAAGTAGGAATGTAAATCATTCAATAAACACTTCTACCTCAATTATACATACTAAACTTTCTTGCATGCAATAAATTTAAGTTATAATAAATATGCCAATTGCATCCATCTTAATTGTCATTCTAAAATAGAATAGGTTCACTCTTTGACAAACATGACAATGTATATTAACTCCAATTGGTAACTTAACATCAATTCAATGTCAATAGAATGACCTCTTGCTCTCCTCTTGGCAATTTTGTTTTTTGCAATTGTTATCTACTTTAAAGACATAAAACTATTGTTCACAAACTACCTTCTTACATAATAACATGAACTTAAGTAAATACAAAGACTTGTTTAAAAATAAGATATGATTTATTCAACAATTTTTCAACCCTTCTTGGTTGGCAACAACTTCTCAACTAGAATGTATTCATTATAGAAATTCTTCCTTATTATATAGGATGTTGAGTTGTAACACCTAACTATTCTTTAACAACCTATTTGGTAAAAACCTATTTAATAAGAACCAATTGCCTAACAAACTATTGGTAAGATGATGAGTTATAAAGATTAATTTATGGATACATGGATGTTTGGATGGATAATTACAAACATAGACTCCCATTCAATTGTGCACTTAATAATTAGATATAGATGTGTATCATAGTCTTAATTTGGAAATAAGTGATTACAGTACAATTTGTTATTGAATTGTCACTGCATTTTTTGCTGAGGCTGCAATTGAAAATTGCTACTGTATATGCTATATTCCTAATACGTAGGACCACTCAAACAGCTTAAAATTAAACTGTCATACAATTGCATTTACTTTGTTCATCTTTTCTTCTTTTTTTTCACACTTCTCCATTTACTCCATTGTACTCTTCCTTTATTACAAAACAGAACTAAAGACATACACAAAAGGATTTTTACCATGTATCAGCGGGCCATTTGGAGGCTAAATTATGATCAAACCCTCAGTCCCTTAGAACTATCAAGATGTGGCATTCAAAGAATTTAAGTATACAATATTGTTAAATGAATTTCACATTCTGCACCTAGGAAGAATGTAGCCGTCCCACCGTCCTATCTGATCACCTCAACCATTGAAACGTACTGCCTACATTAATATTTCCTCAAGCTACCACGTACCTACTGTAAAGCTACGCTTAATCATGCTGCTGGTGGTTCTGCTCCAAATCTTTGCACCAAGAGTTCATCAAGCTCTCCGGGCTTCTGCTCTCCAGTTGAGCCCACATTATCCGACGGTAGCCCTCTTACAGAAGTCAAAATAACTTGGATGTCCCTGTACAATCTGATACAAAGAGCCACAAGGTTCAATACAGAGGTTGAAACTTTACAGCCGATACAAGAGTAATGTACGTCACCACCTGTCTGACCAATTCCAAGATTAATGAACCCAATCATATGGTTCCTTGACCGTAAGGTATGTAGAAAGCGACCATTTTATTGCAGAAATAAAATTCCACTAACTTGCATGTGAAAGTAATGTCATGAGAGACAACACTGTATCTTCTTATAATCTGTAATTCCCAAAACAACTTCATTCTTTAATATCGCTCTTCAGACAGAGTATAAGATAGTAATGGCTGACCTCGACTTCGCTTGAGGAGTGCTCGCGTCCACTTTCGAATATGCATCGGCGAGTACAGAGTGAAACAGTAAAACTATCCGTCTGCAAAGAAGCATCTCATTTAATCAGATATCCCCCCGATCTGTATATACCGAGCGAAACCACAAAAATGTCATAAAAGAGACGAAATGCCAGACACTCACGTGAATATGGAGCGCACGTCCTGCTCCAGCAAGAGCGGTGACAAAACTCTATGAAGAACACCTACTTCCTGCAGAATTTCAACAATAAGATGCCTGAAGGTTACTAAACACTCATGGAAACCCATAAAGCACGGCCAGAATCGCGGTTACAGCTTTCACAAATGCAGGCATCGAATCATGGTAAAGAAGTTCATGTAACAGCAGCACAGAACATACTACACACACTGATTACCACGAACGAAGTTTATTCCCTTACCTTTGTCAAACCCTTAGCAAATGGACTTGCTTGATTGTCACCATCATCTGGTCGATTCCAGGTTTCCACAGTTTGTGATAAAGTGGGAAGGTGCACGGTCAACAGACGATCCTTCATTATAGCCACCAACTTTGAGTGAATTTCATCCTTGTGTACTCGATAATCCTGCATCCAGTTCACATGAGATGGAAAGGTCAACTTATCCAAACAAACCGCAAAATCCATTTTCATTATTTCAAAGAATGACATTTAATGCCTATGCTTCAGCTACAGTATAAGGAAATCTCAATATAGACTATCTACTCGTACCTGATATTTACGACTGTTTCAACATGCAAAACTTGAGAGTAAAATAATCAAATCGATATGACGAAAAGGCATTCAAAAACTGCATCGGTAGTAAATTCATGCTCAATAGAGTAGTAATCGGGAGAGCTCCAAGTATTTTTCATACCTGTCTTACTCGGTCAATTTCCGTGAGAAGCAAACCCTTGCGAGAATCAGGAATATGCACTGCCAACAACTTTCGCACATCTGCAAACGGAGGAAAAGGATGAGTACAATACACTCCATCAACAAACTCTAAGAGTGAACACAACATCCATTTTTAAAGACCAGGACTTCAATCCATTTGCACTGACACCATAAATAATTTGTATGAAGTACAGAGTTGTGAACTAACGAAATTTTTAGGATCACAGTTCTCTTTATATATTCACACGTGAAAAAATTCAAAAAGGTTCTGAACTAAGGGCACAATACCTGGAATAAGAGCATAGAAAAGGCTGATCGTCTGACTTGCCAAAGCCAAGTGCTTCGCTGTGATGGATTTCAAACCAGCAACCTATCCATCCAAAATGTGATCAAGTAAAATACAGAACTTCATATCCAGAACAAAATTTGAAAGGAAATTCTGAAGACACCTCTAACACACACTTATGCTCGCATGAATATGCAAAATGAACGTACCCAAACAACTATTAATCCTTTTCAAAATGCTGTGAGAGTACCTGCATAGCTCCAGCACCAAGAACAAGTTGACACGACCGGGAGTTGAACAGTTTTAGAATCTCAGCAACACGATGGACAATTTCTGTGGCCAGTGCAGGAAGAGCGTCGCTAATATTGATGTATTCCGCAATCATCTTCAGCAATATAAGCCCACTGTATAAATCAAACATTGAAATTAAGTCAGGAGCTGCATCCGCACAAGAAACAGCAAGGCCGTAAAAAATTCACTAGTCTGATACACCCAAGTGTTTCAAATTCCAATGCACCACTCACCTGACATAAACTCAAGGGAAAGGAAAGTAAGGGTAATTAAATAGTTACCAGTTAACACAATGATAACTAGATCCTCGTATTTGGATACTTTTCATATGCGGTCTTTCACGTGTCTTCTTACTCCGACCAGCACTTGAATCCGTCACTGTAGCATCTACTGGTGGAGTGTGTGACGGTGTGGACTTTGATGCATTTCCATTCGGTACTCCTTCACCGTTGACTTGCTCGGCTGCACTTTGCCCGTCACCAGCTTCTCCAGTAGCCTAATGAAAAACATTATAAACACTGTTAATTTAATAACTATTACAGATATGTAGGAATTCTGAGCTATATCGCTCAGTTAGATATGAAAAGACTTTTCTGACTAACGCACTAAGGGAGATGCACAACGCCCGCATGCTCGATACGGAAAATAACGGCAGCAGTCGCCTCCTAGATACTTTTATACCCATCTTGTGACAAATATTCCTTGTCACGATTAGTTTCCGGTTGTCTTCTCCAATAAGACCATACTCTAAAGAACAAGTATTCATACCAACTGGCACGTTCCTGAGCTGAAACCTACTATTTGCTCGATGTGAACTGTGCAAAGACCAAAACCAAGATATCTTTAAAAAAAGTTCGCACGACTGCCGATCGACCTTTGTAAGTAATTAGAACAAGTGGAAGGCCAAATACTAAACAAAGCACTATAATTACCTTGTCTTTGACTGCACTGTCGACTTTGTCTGCCTCTAGGGCACGAGCACTTTCATCTGAAGCTGGTGCCTCCACAGTAACAGCTTCAGGGAGTTGATTAACTGCTTGCTCAGAGGCATCAGTACGAAAGACGGTGACTGCAGCAGTAGGAAACCCATTACTAGATGTGTCGAACTCGGTGAACCTGTCGACAATAGCTTGGAACTCGTCAGGCGCATCAACAGCAGTCCAATTTTCTTGCTCCAATATAGCTGTTATCTTCGATACCTGCAAAAAGAAAAGAGTTCAAGCTCAACTTACATTACATAAAATACAAAGAAAAGATCCACATTTATACAAATGACCAATATTTCAGAAGAAAGCGGACTTAAAAAGATTAAAACAAATAAATAGAAGAAACGTAAGAGGAATGAGGTAAAAGTCACTATGACGGATGAAGGTCGAACACAATGGTCAACATGTTAAATGTTAAACCTCTAGGGAAGATATTATCTAGTTTTCTTTTAATACTGGGTATAACTGGAGTAAAGAGCGAAGCTTCAAGTAGTATTTGTGATATTGTTAGTTTTTAAAATAGTATTTATGGTGTCGCTAGTACATAAGCCCTGCGGCCTTTTCACAACAAACATCCTGCAGGACCCCATATCAGTCTAGGAAGCTGAGCCGACGGAATCACAATTATAATTCATCCAATGTAATCAAATATTGAATTTTAATTGGAAGTAACATATTCGAGTTATGAAACAAATATGTGGAAACTCACTCCACTATCCTAGATGCTAGAGAATTGATGAGCATCAAAGAATATGAAAGACAAAATATGTACTTCTAGAAAATTAAGGAACAATACCCGTATGTTATGCTGATTATCAACAAATGACTTGGATTGGGACTGTAATGTGCCACGTATGCTGTAGCCTAATCGACCTCCAACCTGAATATTGATACAAATCAAGTAGGCTTCAAAAGCTGAACTCAAATACCGAGAAGTGCAATACAAAAGAAGTAATTTAACCAAACACATAAACTCGTTACTCAGCAGCCTATAATAAAAAAGAAATGTTCACAAAACTCAGCATGCAGAGTTGAAGATCATAAAGATAGCCTGCCACCATGGATATCCACATGGTGAACAATAAAAAGTGAGCATTACAACCCAACTACTCTCAAATATACGTCACAGAAAATGATTCATCGGCTTACTTTCTCAGTTGCAGATATGAATTCCTGAGTGATATTGTAGATGAAAACAAACTCCTCCAGGCGCAGTTTGGGATGAATATGTGCCCGCACCCCAAGAAGTTTAGCCCATCTTCCATGTGCAGCATCACACGCTGCACATACTGCTTCAGTGTTCTCTAGCAACACATCCGCTCTGAAATTCACAAGTTGAATTTGTCAGAACAATAGACAACGTTGACCAAATGAAGCAAGACATGTAATCATGACTTAAGAAGAAAAAACTGAACCGTAATTCAAGAAAGTCTCAAGTTGGTTTCAAAAAGTGAGCAGCTTCAAAAGATCCGCGCAGCAATGTTTGCGACAATCATTCTAAAAAAAAAAAAAAATAGAATCATAACAGCAAATATACCGAAATTGCTTCGACATATTAGATGCAGGCGATGAGGCGCTCGTCTTTGCAGGTGCATAATTAAATACAGATGAGTCTCCGGACAAGGAGCCGAAAGAACCCATGGTCCCTTCCTGTGCAGTCTCAGCTGCCGCCGCTGCAGCAGCACCAGATGCAAATGCTGCTGCCACAGCTTCTGCTGCATAACTTCCTTGCAGTCCTCCGATAATCTGCTCAATGACAACCCGAATTCTCGCAGCGCGCACCAGTCGGGACTACGTCCATAACCACTACTATCATTAGAAACAGCATTCTCAAGTTACATAATCTGAAAGCGATCAAAAAGAACCAGATTCGATATGGAGAAAAGCGATATGTGCAATATACCTGAACGGCAGCAAACACAGCAGCAAGTAAACGTCCAAAATTTTCGGCTGTCAGTGCCCGCAGTTTGAATGCAAGAGACACACCTCCTACTGATCAACAAATAATATAATTTTGTTAATCATAAAATAGAAAATAAATATATATTAACATTGTCAATACGTAATGTAATGCTCCACCACGACTTCCAGATGTTCAAAGTTGGGAGAAGCTGTCCCAAAACTCGCACTAAACAAAATCATATCTTCAAATTCAGCTTTTCACTATAGAGCTGTGGAAAACTATCCAATACACTGTAATTTAATTAAATCAGGTTCAATAATATTGAAAAGAAATGATGATATTTACGAACCTCTTAGTCCCAGCTCCATACAACGTTACTATGTCACAAAAGTTTAAAAGAAAAAGCATAGCTAGGACTGCGCACATGTGTTCAGCACTAACCATCCATATCCGCTTGTCGATCTGTAGAAGGTGCCTCCCCAGCATCAGGTGTCCTTGAGAACAATATAGGGAGAAGTTCCGCCACCACCGTCTTAATTGTAGACTTTATATTGTTGATTAATGCATCCTTGTATGTCCTCAAAACTGCAGAGAGCTTGGACTGGCTCACAGACAGCCACCAGTAAACAGCTTCATAAGGAATCATAAGGTATACCTTAAAGTTCGACACCATCAAAGGGAAAATTATCGCCGGTCACCGGACAGAAAACTTACAGTTCTAAGTAAGCCTATTACGATAGGCAAAAGCTGGTCGCGTAAGCCTCCTTCTTCGTCTGCACCCAATGATGTCTACAAAAAATCCTACAAACGAATTAGAACCCTAAACTAAAAGATTGTGTATGCAGTACATAATAAAGAATGACAGCTTGCATACCTATTGAACCAATAGAAACACTAGACAAATTCACTTGGGCTCACCAGATAATGAAAGATCACAGACAAAGTAGATACACGCGACTTAATGATTTTCTATAAATCATGTATGGCATTATGAAATTACTGGAATGTACTCTAATAGCAAAAACAGTCGAGCTCAACCTATCACAATGCATGAACACTGACCTCATAAGACTCGAACTCTGTCGTCAGTGAAACTAGACCTTTCTCCCTTGCAGTAAATCTACTCAGAAGAGCACTAGTTTCAAGATCCGAAGAGTGATGGATGACTGTTCGTACGAAATCCTCCGCTAGAACACTGCATGAACACATTACTTCTGAGCACAAACTTGGTACAAACGATCTCAGAGCTATTACACCTCTTCTTCCGGAAGTTACCGAGTGGGTAAATATTTTCAGGAAGCTACAAGCTCGTTCAATAGATGATCAATTGTGTTACCAGGGCAAAACATAGTAGTGCAAATTCTTCATGCTACCATGTGCCATGAGACACATAAAAAATCGTGCATCCAAAACGTCAATCATCTCAGAAAGTTAGAAAAGCTCTCAACGATGTGAATGGAAGCCCAATTATCAATCCATCATCATTGGTATATGGAAAACGAAATAAATTAATTCAATCCAGAAGTGTAAGCCAATCCTTTCAAGCAGTAGAAAAGATCGGCTACCTGCTTAGATTCAACGACCTAAGTAATCTCCTAGAAGCAAGAACTTGTGGTGAGACCATCCAGTGCTGATTAGGAAAACAAAACATAAGAGTGCACCATGACAAAAAGTACCTGTTCACTGACTCCACAGCAACGCTCAGCTGTCCACCGAGGTGTCTAAAGCAGTGCAGTCCAACAAGTTCGTCCCCACTCTGTGAAACCCAAGAATGAATAACTGAAATGTATTTTTATACCTCTAGAATCGGATTTTTGTTTTTAGATTACACAATATTAAAAAAAAAAAAAAAAAAAAAAAAAAAAAAAACCACAATTAAATACACGCACACGACGCACAAAAATTGATATCACACCAAAACGCACCACACGATCTGAGACTATATTGAAGGATGCTAAGGTGGAGACAAAGGAAGGGAGGTAGTCTGGACAAGTTGACAAATGTTGCTGCACAGAACACGACTTCACATCTCGCGAAACATCGTTTTTTTACCTTGTCCTTTAAGCAAAATTATGAAAACTTAACCATCCTCATTAAATTTACAAAGTACCATGTTCTAAAGGTTTGTAGTGCAATCATATCAATAAAGCTAGAATGACCTAAGTCGTTGGGCACAAAATTGTGCCAACATCCCAATTTTGAAAACAAGGTAAGTTTAATAGGTCAAAAATACTATTTTTCTTTTTACGACCTCCAACATCCGCGAAGTTTCATATCTTTGACTTCATATACTCAACTCTTGCGAAATCATCATGGGACACTACTAAACTTCATGGATTGTCTACACATACCAAGTCGATGATAAGGAGACTACTATTCATAATCTGTACGTGGTCATGACCAAAACAAGACATCAAACTAAAATTTATAGTTTGAGAGCAGAAACCTCTATATACATTTGACTGTGAAAATTACTCCTACTACAAAACAATCATATGTCAATGTGCATTGAATGTCAGAGATCTTTATAAAATATTCATTGAAGCTCTTCCGAAACCTGTTAAGAACTACGATTAACTAGGTTTCAACTACTCAACAACTGATGAAGCACATAGCATCACTTCTTAGCATAAAGCCATGGTCCAAAACATCAAAAACGCCTTCTAACGACGGATATTCGAAAAGTTACACTAGAATACGATTTCAAATTACCCCTTTCAAAACTAACTGCACAGAAAGGCGGAGACATTTTCTACTTGAACTGACCCTGAAATGTCTCCTTGCCATGTACACAGCACATTAGAGATTTGCAGGAAAACTGCTGTTACCAACCACCTTTCACCATCTCACATAAGCCATGTGTGCATCAAGACTTAATGAAGATAATACCCACCAGCAATTGTTGTAAATCATCGATAACATCCAGAGTACCTGAACAATCTCCAGCTGCTACAAGCTGCGAAAGAAAACATCTCGGTTATCCGATTAGACAAATTTCGATGTATGCTGTCACAGGAAAAAGTAATTGTCTAATTACGCTGAAAACGACCTTTTTTTCCCTCTGTTTTAACAATTGACTAAGAGCATCAATCGAAAACTCGCCCGGTGCTGACTGATCAAGGCTTCGTGGCCTCATGCCAAGAATTGAGGCGGTATGTTTCATCGATTACAGGTTTTCAACAAAATCTTTGCAGAGCAGACTTGTCAAGAGAATGAACTAAAATATCGTCCAAATGAGGATAGGAAGTAAAGCACTAAAATAATGATTGACGAGCTTGGTATGTCGTACCAATCGCAGAGTAGACATAGCTTGATTGACATAAGTGAGAAGCTTCAATTTCTGATACAAATCCAGCATGTCGTTTCTGCGCATTTGCAAGCCTTGTAGATGTCTAGCAGAATCTACGATGTCACTATCCAGCAAGCGTACCGTTCCTTGTAGCTCCGAAATCTGGTCACACGCACCTACAATTCTGCTATTAAGATCTTCCAGCTGATCCAGAGCCTCAAAAAAAGAATCAGACCGGGCTGAAATTTCCCTAACGAGATGGAACTCTACGAGATCCAAGTAGTGAGACAGTTTCTCCTGCAGCATCATATTCTGCGGGATTGTGGAAAATGGGCATGCCGACTGAAACGTGGACCCTTTCTCCAGCGCAAAATCTTCCGCAAAATACAGAAAAGGAATTTCACGCAGACAAGCCTGCAGGCCGTCCCCCTGCTCTCCATTCAACCTGCTATCTCCATTTCTATCTGCTGCAAATGCAGCTGCCTGATTGCTTTGTTCCCGATTTTCATGTCGCCGGACGTCCGAAAACCGGCCATACGATTCCGAAACAGAATCAAGGTAGGGTTGAAAACTAGCTCTCGTAATGTCAGGCAGCACTCCCGGTGCTAATGGAGGAGGGAGCGCTTCCGCATTGGGGTCGCCGGATGCAGGCAACAACCACGTCCCCCAGGAAGCGTCCTGATTATAAATTCCCGACTTCCCGAGCCGCGGGTTGTTCAGCACGGACGCCAGGCTTTGGCCATACTGAGAGGTACCCGCACCTGTTCTATTCTCCGAAGAAAAAGAGTTCCCCGACGACTGATGATTCACTATATTCGCACCTACATTCCGAGGATTTTTCATACTCTTCTGCGACCCCTCCGGCGGAGACCTAGTGGAGGAAGGGGACGCTTCCATCCTCCCTACTCGTCCTGCTCACAGGGCTTTCTCCAAGCTTGCGGCACGAAGCTCAAAGCACTCTCGACCTTGCTCCACGCGCTTCCCTTCAACGCACTGAAAACCAAAGCAACCCTAAGCCAGGCCAGGCCAACTTACACAAAAACAATCTCAACAAAACACTCCTCGTAGCGATCTCTTCCCCTCCGATCTATCTATCTGTCGCCCCTGCAGTGGAGGTAAGAAGACATCGCGATCCCTCACGCCCTGATTGCAGAGCATCCGAATGAGTATCACAATGCAACAAAACTAAGATTGGCTCGAGGCCACATCACTGGCAATCCCCTTCGCCGGGCGCAGGCTTGGTCTCTCTCTCGCCTTCCTTGCTTCCTTCCCTTTCCCTTCCCTTCCCTTCGCGATCGAATCGAGTCTAACACAATAACAACAACAACCACAACCACGACAACGAATACCACGACGACGACCAGCACTTTTTGCGACGTCGTCGAGAATGAGGACGAGGTTCACGACGGTGACGGAGATCCTCGTCACTTTCACCGTCGTCGGTACAATGGACGGACGTTTTCGTTCGTCGATATTCTGTTGGGGGGAATCGTTCTAAAGCACAGAATCGTTGTGATAATTGGTTGAAATCATGCACCGATGTATGTATTTATTTATTTTTTTATTCATGTTGTGATAAAATACAGCCACATTTTATTTCATTTTTATTTAATTGGGTTTGAAGTGGTGATAAATTATGATTTGACTTTACACCTTGTCTAAGCAAATTGAGTTGAACTGACTCTTGCTATTTTGAACAAGTGTATCTCAAATTTATTTGTTACGGAGGAATAGTTTGACCACAATGAAACAGGATTTTTGGAAAAATTTTAAAACAATAAAAATAATAAAAATAAAATTTTCGTAGTAAATTTTCATAAAGTAAGAAAAAAGTAAAACTACAAAGCACACTGATTTATGTCCAAGTCAAAATAATATCTGTCAATAATTTAATTGGATGATCTAAGTAGTTTGTTTAAGAGATTATCTTGATATATTAGCATTTTAATTTAAAAAATAATAAAATGATTACTATCTTAATTAAAATAGTTTTTTCTTTTTCTTTTTCTTCTCCTTGTAGATTCTTGGCAACAATATACATATAATTCTTGGTTACATTGTTGAATTTGTAAATTGTTATTCTAATGTGTGTATTGTTTCACATCAATAACTAGCTTTAGCATATCACTCCCTAAACAAAGCAAGAGTTTCCAATGCAACTATTTCTTCATTAATATTATTTATTTAAATTGTAATGTTGAGAGCTATACTTATGCAACATGCATTGTTTTTGGTGATTGAATCACATTCATAAATGCTTACCCAGTTTTTTTATATAACCTCTTATAACTATCTTTTGTATTCACATATTTTTCACTTTTGAGTGTAAAAGTTATAGCTGAATGTAAAAGTAATAAAGTGCCTTAGAGTTTAAACTGAAAAAGGCAATAACACTCTGGTCAATTATAACACTTTTGCACTTTGTTAAACACTTCATTTTTTAAAAAAGGACCAGACATTTCATAAACTAATCCAACGATAATAGAAATATTAAATTATGTAACTTGGGATACAAATAAAAATAAAGGAATAATAAAAATACCAACTTGTTATAAAAATGATTTCTATTCTGCAACGATTCTAAACTTAGTCAGAATCATTTCAAAAAGACGTTATTTGCGAAAAGTGGTAATTTCATGTGTGAAAATATTGCATTTAGAAATAAATTACCAATTATACAATATACCCAACTTTATCTTTAATACAGACAATACTGAATTATTATTGAAATCAATTATTATTGACATTTCAAATTAAGCACAGGGCTTTGATATTATTGATTCGTCAAAGAAACAAAAAATCAACATTGAAATCGTTGTTTGAATAGAGCTTATTAAAATATTGTACACAAAAAACATGGGTGAACATGCAATAAGCAGTCATCAACAATTTCGGAAACCCTATTTATCAAACTTGTATTTTTGAATAGAGAAAATGGATTGTAGTGGCAGAAATAACAACAAACACACTAGTTTGGAACCACTTGGTAGCATATATTTTATTGACTACAGAATTAAAAACATATATATATATATATATATATATATATGTGTGTGTGTGTGTGTGTGTGTGTATTTCATTTTGTTTGATGAATATGTGAATATTTATTTCTACTGAATTTTATAATTTTAATTGTTGGTAGTCCAACAAATTTTTCACCAGGAAGCAGCTTTGACAACAATCCAATAAGAAGTTGCATCAAGAGAATGGCGCTTCCTAGTCACTTGGATAGCTACCAAGTATCCAACCTATTCAATCCACCACGTGGAATTAGGTTTTGATCAACTCAATTGTGTATGTGAAAGTTGATGTTACATGTTGTGAACCCAATATATATATATATATATATATATATATGTGTGTGTGTGTGTGTGTATTTGAATACTTACAAATAAGATTATGTTTCCCTTTCTATGTAAAATATGTCTTGTGGGTATGTTTGTTTGATCACTTTTCAATGACATGAGTGTCTTTGAATTTAAAAATCAGTTTTCAAAAGCTCTTCAATTTAATTGGGTCAGGTTTTCATCAGTCACATGTGTTGCACTTAAATTGTTGTAGTACATTGAAACTACGATTTGATCTATTCTATTCTAAGCAGTTATTACTATTTGTATTATGTTTTTATTTTTATTTTGTTAGGGATGAAATGTTGCGGAGGGGGATAACACCAAGAGATCACCATCGTGACAACAAGGCTCTTGTTGCTAGAACAAGTGCAAAAAATCATGCTCTAAGACAGGTTTGATTTACTACTTAGCTTTGAATTAGAAGTATTTGGGAAATAGAAAAACCAAAATTTAAGCAATAGAATTGGAATAAATTCTAAATAAACTCAATATGATGATTATTTGTAAAATAAATTAAATTAAGTTGTGTTGAAATTTTAGCAAGATTATGTATTTTTTATTATTAGGTGTTGACATGGGCATACTGCAATTAGACATAGTATTATTTTGTATAATTTCACAGTAAGTAAGATTTAGGTGAAAAGATTGTAGTGTGTAAATTTGACATTATCAACACATTTTGAGATTTTTATAATGATGTCTAGGACCGTAGTGTATAGTATATATACTTTATAGTGATGTATAGTAATGTAAAGAAAAACATTTAAGATAGTGTACTTCAGGTTTCTATAACATGTAATTTTTCAATTTATTTAAACAATTCTTAAAGTTAATTATAAGACGAATGCACATTACTTGTTTACAATATTCTCTTCTACATAAACAATCACTTCCTTTACCCTGATCTTTGTTAACCAGGGTATCATTTGGTTTTGTTTACAAAAAGCATTTTTAAGCAAGAATATTGACTAGGGTTTACATGGGTTTACAGGGGATTTAATAAACCCTATTTTTACTATAATTATTTCGTTTTTTGTCATAGTGCATATTTATTTTCCATTACAATTCTAATGCATTTCTTGCTCTGAATGATCTCCTCCAAACCTCATGTAAGCTCTAGTCAATATTTTTGCCTCAAAAATCACTTCTCGTAAACAAAAAAAAATTGTTACTCTATTTGATGAAGGTTAGGGTTAAGAGGGCAGACATTTTGAAAATAAGGAATGGATATAACAACCCTCATAATCTAAATACCCTACATTTTGTACTAAATGATTGTGAGATTTTTCTATAAATTACTTATTTTACAAATTTACTCATTAAACTCTAAAATCATGAATGGGTTGAATCATAAATTTCAAATAGAATCCAGAAGCCTTAGCAACATTTGGAACTTCTCAAGAAGGCAATGTGGAAAAAAAGCCAAAGAGGAGGAACGGCATTGATTATGTTTCCAAAAATGTGAAAAGTGCAAGCAATACTGCAAGGGATAGACCAAAAGTGGAATATCCAAACTATATGAAAAAAGAAAACTTTGGCAAAGTTCCATCATAGTAGGTGCACAAATGATGTGTTTTAAAATATTGCATTTCAAGTATATATATATATATATATATATGTATATATATATATTTTTGATTGGATATATGGCTTGAATTTCGGTGTAATAATTTGGAATAAATGTTTCTCTAATGTTTATCAAATACTTACTTGAGATGAATTTGAAGAATTTATCTTAAATTGAGCTAAAAAACCCTAATTGATAAGTATAGAGCTAGAGGAGGTTTTTATTACATGGATATCATTCAAATGTTTTATAATATACAAGTTAAACTTGTATGTATATATATACTATTATGTACCAAAAGAAAATATAAAAGGGCCAAAGAAAACAATATATATATATATATATATATATATAAATATAGTGGTAAATATCTTTATAAGTTTTTGACTGATTTTGTTTTCAATGTCAAAATCTAGTATTGAATTTTCGAAATAACTAAGAATTTGTTTAAGTGATTAGAAACCTTTATATTATGTATATGAGATTACACTTCACTATTGATTGCTGTTATAAACACGTTAATTAAACCCTGAATGTATTTTATATTATTGCATATGGATATGTATTGTAAAAGTTCTGCATGCTAACAGGATATTCCCTAAAAATAATTCCAAATTGTGATTGATTTTTCCTTCCCTCAATTTGAATGATTCAGTTTATTGAGAATAAAGACGGAACTTGCACATGACACTGAAAAAAGGTTTGTTATCATAATTAGACAACAACTTCAACTTCAACATCTTCTTCGTTTGCTTTATTGACATTCAACCAAGTATTGTTAACTTCAGAGTGAACTCAATCTATCATCCTGACCAACATAGTGGATCCACAATCACAACACAACAAGACAAAAAAATGGAGTTACATGAACATTTTCTTATCACAGTTAGAAACCCAGTTAGAAGAGAGTTCTATAACTCAAGGCTTTACTTATCCATCGAGTACACGAAACATATTTGAAGCTTGTTGCACATGCTCATGAGTAGCAGTAATATACATCACACAGAAGTCTGGTGATGAAATTCGGCTGATAACTGTTGAATAAATTTAACTGCATTTTCCATTATATATATATATATATATATATATATCTATATATATATATATAGAGAGAGAGAGAGAGCGAGAGAGAGAGAGAGAGAGAGAGATAGATATCTATAACGAGCGTGAATGAAAGAAATGCTTCAATAATGTGATGTGTAGGTTGTTGGAGAGCCAGAACAAGAATTTACCACCTGGGTTGGTGCTCATGGAGGAGGCTGACAGGATTGATGTTCTCAACACTCTGAAAAACAGTATATCCTTCACACATTCACCAAAAACCACTATATAGAAGAGAAACAAACAAATAAACAAACAAAAACGACTTTTCTGTGATGTGATGTGCACTGCAGTGGAGTAAACTTGCCATCGTCGGAAGAGTGTTATTTTTAAAAGTTTATTTTCATGTTGCTGTTTTTTCCTTCACAAAAGCCCCGTTGAATGGCATCCAGGCAAGGAGAAGTTGGAGACCCAGCTGATGAACATGCCGCTGGTGATCCAAACCTCCACACAGAAGCGAAACAAAAGTGAACTGGAGCTCCAGTTGCAAGACCTGGAGAAATCCATTAGTCGATTCTCAAGACCCAAAGTGTACATTCGACTGAAGGATTGAAGGTTGCAGGAAAACGCAGGAAATTGTGCAGGATTGAGTCCTCTCAGCTGTTAGGGTTTGATGCGCTACTCGAGTTCTTCTGTAGGTAGATTGTAGTGCGTTGCAGAGTATGTTTTTTTGCCTCATTGGATTCGAAGTACAGAACACGAGGTCCAAGTTGCCTCAGCCAGTTTGATTGCAATGCTGGAGGGGAAGCATGCACAGTGAAGGCAACAGGTGGATGTAGGCTTCAGTTTGAGCATGCATGATGAGCGCAGTGATACGATTTGTCCAAGGAGCAACAAGAACCCGACTAGAAAAGAAGAAAGAGCTCGAATCAATGCTAGAAAACTGAACTTTGATTCCAGGTTGAGTGGAGATATTTGAGAATAATCAACCAAGTTAGGGTTACATGGATGCAAATAGAAGGTACGTCAATATACTGTGTAATTGTTGCCTTGGTTGTCGCTTCGAATACATAATTGCCTGGGTACCATTTAGAATTCAACCCAGTCTGGGATCATTTGAGTTGAAGAGCCTTGATTGAGTCGGTTTGAGTCATTTCCTCGCATTTATAGTTACTCCAAAAAGGAAGCGCTGTGGACAAGTCACACGGTAAGTGAAACTTACGCTCTTCCAGAATATCGAGCAATTAACATTGTGGATTCTTCTTCGACGCAATCAAAGTTGCATTGTTGCTTCTACGGGCGGTTCTCAGAACGATGGAGAGCTAGTGCATCCACTTTTTTTGCGAGAATACATGAGTTGAGTGAGAATAGACTAGGATTACATAGCCTGAAGAGATGTACATCCATAGAACTGAAATTGTATACATATAAAACCACCTACGTAAATAGTAGCAATGTATTGACTTCAACAAAGCATACCAAAGCATTGCACTTCATTGCACAATTGAAAGGAAATAGCGTTCAATAAAATTTTACCAGTTCAAACAGGAAAATCAGACGTAATTACCTACAAAAAAAAGGAAATTTTGAAGTTGGTATTTCAGGTAAAACATATAAACACGGTTTTTTCAGTGGAAGAGCAGTTAGAACCATTCTGGAGCACATTCCACACATTACGTTTGCATCAAGCTACATAGAACCAATATTGAAAGATTCAACAACCAAAAGTCGAAGTCTAAGCAAGGAACCAACCCTATCCAAGATAGGATTGCACCTTCTTAAAAAAATTTAAATTCAGACAAATGTTAACAATCCTTACGCTGGACATTTAACCCAGCGTACAGCTTATAGCAAGAACTGAAAAACATCTCGCAGTGTAATTATTCCTTCCACTTGTCTGCTTCCAGCTTCAATGCATATTAATCTCCGAACTCCTGCACACATCAATGCATATAGTACATTGTAGATAAACCAGGGAAACAAATAGGTCATGGATGCGCAGCGTCGTCAAGAGATAAGTCACCATGATAGTGGGAACAGGTGCCATGGCGAGATTCACATCATAGCCAATTCTCCAACTAATCTAACTCAAAAACCCGAAATTGCAATTGAAAATCGGCGAAAACAAACAAAAACTAAAATACTCAAAAAATATTTTATGGTTCTCTCACGTTTCTAACGCTAAATAACATTCTCCCGATGGAGCTTAGCTACTGAAATTCGCCGAGAAGAAGACATCTTGCAATTTAATCTCTACATAAATTCATGAGGAATTTGTCTTATCAAATTACAAACCCCCTAGCCCGAGTAAATATATAGATCACACTCTATCAATGCAATTCACATCACCTGAGGATGATAACATACCTTTAAAAGCTAATCGAAGTTAAACAAATGAATTTTCCACTAGAGCACGTGAGCAGCTCAAATATTACTACTCCCGCTAACATAAGCATTCGCATAGAACAGAAAGAAATATTTGACACACAGCGTTCTATAGGTTTTTAGGATCTAGAATTCATCTTCACTTCTATCATACCTGGAAGAGCCAGACGTTCTATAACGTAGCGTAACGAGTCCGATCGAATGCACATGTGGTAACGATTGCCACTGAGAGGGCCAGGTCCTGTCCAGTCTTGCGCAGCCCCTATCTGCAATGCCTGTAACATTAAGTCACATGTGAGGCCAAGTTGCAAAAAGCAACTCAGTGGCGTGCTTAACAAAGGTTAGTCTGAAGGACCCCAATTGCAAATCATGCCACTGTATTTATGAAACATATAAGAAGATTGAATCAAACATGACAAAAAGAATAATCATCCATCTCGGCACAACTATGCCACAAGCAAGAACATCTCTCAATATTTGAAAGTAAAAACAAAAAAATAAGTACACGAGCTGTGCATGTGCATCACACCTGACTGACAGTCAAGTCATTTAGCTGAGGACGAGTATACGTGCTATCCCTCGCAAGAGCTGTGATGTCCCTGAAATATCTCGGCAAACCGATGTTACAATGCTAATCAGATAGATAAACTAAGAATAGAAAACTCCAACACAAGTATACTTGTACAACAATGATCAAATAGGAGTGGATTTGTAAAAATCAGGTGCTTATACAGACATTGAGAAAAATGGTATTCATATGTAAATATCCCAATAAATACGACATACCAAAATTGTCAATTACCACTTAATACGAATGAGAAACAATATTCTGCTTTAGTGACGTCAAAACCGAAGTCAAATCAACATGTAGTTGAGTTCGTTGTAAAGCATACCCCCGGGCATAAACGTCTTGAAACACACCGTTTTCGTCCACAACAGGAAGTGCACTTACCCGAGCTGCATAATTAAAATGTTGAGCACGCTCAATGAACTGAAATGGAATAACTTTCACTTGAAACGCAATCCATACACCGAGAATTGTTAAATACAAAAACTCTACAAGCGTAAGAAACAGAACCTTCAAGCAGCAAAGCAAGTGCACGACTGAGGGATTCATCTCGCCGCAATACTTGCAGAGGTCGGCTACCAGGTTCAGCTATGCCTGAAACCCAATTCCCAATACGCAAGGTTCCAATGGGTTGAGAAAAGAGAGGGACAGATGAAGGAACATGCCGGAAATGTCTACAGAGACCTGCACATCAACAAATACAAAAAACATGATCATGATTCTTATAACGAGACACTTTCCAAAAACATAAGCTAACACAAAAAAAATGCATGTATCAGGGTACCAAGTCAAATTTGATACCAGAAAATACATCACCATATAAAATTCAATTAAGGTGTCTCACTCGCAGAAAGACATTCTTGCGTCTCAAATAACTTTCTCAGGCGCACGTTAGTTACCAAGAAGCGACCATTAATTACTTGGTTGAGTAAAGTCTACCAAAAAAAAAAAAAAAAAAAAAAAAAAAGAAAAAAAAAGATTTCCATTTTAGAATGAAAATCATAATTGTCCTTCTCATAGAAAGCTGGCCACAGAAAACTGCGGATCATCAAATTCCTGGGATCGACAAACTTTAAAGCATGTCTTTCACAACAAGTGCTAAAATTTTGAAGTGCTAGTTAGAAAATGAATTTCTGTGAGTAAGGAAAGGACCTACATCTTAGAATGCCAGATAGGCAAGCTAAATGTAACAACTCTGGGATGTGCGAATGAGGTGGATAGTGCAAGACGGGCAGCTGCGCGACGTCAAGTCGCATGAGTTCATTGGCCACATGTGAAAGGGTATCATCTGGTCCCACCTGAAGATTTATCAACAAAACCGATCAATACAGACTTCTAGTCAAGACGTCTAGCCAGTGCACACCCTGAAAACAAATACATCCACATTCTTTCATGCACGAAACCACTTGATGCAAAAGAGGATGTATATTAACAAAATGCGCTAAGAGAAAAAGAACCCCAGGAGAGGAAGGATTGGTGTGTGCACAGATTGAATCGCCCACTGTGACAACAGAAGCTATTTTCCATCCTGAATTTTTTTTAATGACGCTTTAAAACTCATGTAAATTGGCACAGACAAGGAGACACATCTCAGCACTCACATATACAAGCGAATGGGATGCAGACGGGAAAAGTGCTTGCTTCTCCTTTTTCCATTCTTCAATTGTGTGCATTTCCAACTCTTCCTCAGAAAACACTGAAGCACCATGGCTTCCAAGCTATGTACAGCGCAAGCAACATAAATCAGATATCCTGGAATAGAGGAAAAAGCTAATATCTTTCAATGATAACGCAGAACTAAAAGCGCAGCGTGGCCTATGTAATCAATTGAAAAGATCATGAATTGAATTGCATCACTAGATGGTCAAATAAACATATTCAGGATCGATCATCTGAGTCAATAACTTCCTACCAGATCCCACCACAAACAAACAAATATAACCAACAAACGGTATAAAAGAAATATAAAAAGCAGCCATGTGGTGCGTTCACTTACACGCTGTAATATTGAAATGAAGTCCGACGCTGTAAGCATTCCAACGAACTGCTGCGATGAAGAGTCCCATAATGGAGCTCCAGGAATACCCTGCATAAGTAAATATTCATAGTTCAGCTAGGTAAAACTCTCATTCCATGTACAGAATCAAACGCAGTATATGACTACCTACTGGTTAAGAAATTGTAGAAGGAATGTTTCCGAGGCTTTGCATTACTATAACAATACATAGAATACACAATCCATACCTGTTCATAGAGCGCATGAAAAGCTTGTTTCACTGGCAACGCCACATCCAGAGCCACAACCTGTACACGCCACGCATCTGTTCAGACCACAGACCAATGATTTCAATTCTGAAACTCAGAAGGTCTATAATAGCTCACGTCAACATCAATAACAGAGATAATATGTAATGGGTGTATTTGGATACCAAGTAAACTATTCAATTTAACATACTCCAATGCCTACTGGATACCATCATTGCAGTTGAAGTAGGACGGGACTTAATTCTCAAATGTCTGCTAATTCAATAGGTGAAGAATATCTACACATAAATTTAACTGAAACATCGTATAATAAGTCTATAAAACGTCCTTTTGAAGTTGTGAAATTAGGATAATACTCTAGTACAACATTATGCAACTTAAAATGAGTATCTGCATGCTAATAAAGCATCAGTGGTCGTTCATGCTTGGATACAGCTTGAGAAGAAGATAATAAAGTCAAAAAACAATGATCAACACCACCAAACAGCACGATTTTTCCTCGTTATACGAAACCGAAATTCTTCCCAAACAATCCTCACAATGGTTGTTTTCTTTTCACTTCGTGCACGTCTTTAGAATGATATAGAGTGCATGATCCTGGCGTGGGGTTGAGAGTATGTTGTTGTCGAACATACCTTGCCAGATTCAGGCAGTAAGTCATAAGCGAAATGTCGGTTTAAAAAATCGGCTATGTTTTTCCTTGAGGCTTCTGCTTCAGCAGAGGACACAACTGTGGCCCCAGATTCTGCCATAACAGCTCTATCTACTTGCTGATGATCTTGTTGCACATCACCATGAATCTGAGGAAGATCTTCAGCTCCTGACCCCTGTCAAATGAAACAATTCAAGCACATCAAATAAGTCGCACATATGACATGCTAAATGTACTTCAGTACAATTCAACAATATCACCGCATCAGAAGACACAATCTTTACAGAGAAGTCAATAACATGTTGACATCAGCATTCCCAACGATTACAGAAATAGATGACTGGTAGTCATAATAAAAGAAAATAGCGCAGTCACAAATGTCTTCATTTCAGTGCTGTGTTGCGGTGCTCACAGGTTGATGAAGCATGTCATGGTCAACATCCATGGTAACACCCGGAGTACCCATGTCAGGAGCGGGAGGGAGGATAGGGTGTTGCGGCTTGGTGATCAGAAGCCAATTATTGACTTGACCGTTGGACTCCGCCATGTGTGCCTGCTGCTCATCATGTCTCCATTCTCCATCCACGATGAACTTATACTGCAATGACACCAAACACATCCCGCCTTTTAAACATTAGATCTCCAATACACTTGTTTCATCAATGGGAGCAAATCCACCTAAATCAAGCATCCTAAGTTTCTACTATAGCCTTAAAATAAAATTAAAAAAAAGAAAAGAAAAAAAGGGGGTATTCTAAACAACCAGCACAAACTGCATACCGTGTGATAACCTGGTGCCAAGCTGCATATCACTTGAAAAACACGGGAAGACCCTTCCACGGGAGACAAAGGTAATGTATCCTGCCATCTGCAGCCATATGAAATTCAGTGAGGTGTAGGCTTTTGTCCACTCATGCACAACGAAGTCTAGAGCAAAAGCCCAAACCATTCCATCAGATATGCACTCCACTGACTTGGTACGAGGAATAAACCTCACGACCAGTAACCGTTAAAAGGTACGCACACACAGGAGCTGCCCATGCAGAAGATTATTCTAGGTAAGATGATCGCCCACAAATTTTTGAAGCTATAAGTAGTCGAGCTCCACAACATAACCAAAATTTATTTCACTGATATACACCAGTATTCAGAGAGAGCTCATAAAAAGCCACAAGCTCGTCACATTAGATCCGCTCCTTAATTCTAATCGCTGAGCCTACTTAGGCCAAAAGAACTGCAGCGTGGATAAATTGTGAGAATGTTCAAACACCAAAGAGAGACTGCAACAGTGAGGAGAGGTGGCCAGTCTGACACTGATAGAGAGATAGTGGTGGCATTATCTTGCGCTATTGTCAATTGAATGATTAACTGTAACACTCAACCGATGGTTAATCAAATGCCGTATTAATATCCAAGTCAATACCACGTTGATTAGCAAAATATGAGATATGAACGAAACCTTGTATTTGACCAGCTCATCCAACTTCGAAAAAGGAAACCCAGCTACACATCAAGATTGCACAAATACAGACAAAATAATCAAGTTCATCGCGAGGCTAGGCAAACAATGCTGATGACAATGGAAGAATCGATCTTCCCACGGCAGAAAATTTAGGTCTTCCCATAGCATCCATAGATGAATAGTGTCCAACCTCTACTCGCGGTCATGGTGTCATTACCAGACAACACAAACACCAAAATTCTGTACTCTCAAGTCCAAATTGACCTTGACTGCGGATTAGTAAAATAAGTGCACCTTTCCATCACTTCTTCGAAACCCTCATTAGTAGACTGAACGACTAAAAATCACGTCAGCGCCGCCCACAAGCATTTTCATGCGCCCGATTAACCCAAACTCGTGAAAACAAAAACTCCTATACTGTCCATTCAAGAACTCACGAGATTTTTGGACCATTCTAGAAACCTACAGGAAACCTTTTTTTCTCCCAAAATGCTTCATCGATGGGCAACAAATTCTTCGGCCTGAAAAAATTAATAACTCTCCCATTGGCAATAGGAAAAACCTCCAGCCCTCGACAGCCGCCTCTCCTAGAAACAAATCCACCCGCTGTCCCAAGAGATTCCCTCCCTCACTCCGAATCTTCCACAAAAGCAGTATCCACAACATCCAAGGAAAATGATGAACCGGACTGGTATCGAGCCGATGGAGAAGATCACGTACCGTGTGAAATCGCCGCACAGGTAGACACGACGACCGCCGTGCGGCCACACGAAGCGAGTGGGAACGAGGACCGGGACGGGCGCGGCGGCCGCCCCTTCTTCACCAAACATGAGGTGCACCGGATGAGCGGCACGAGTTGGGAGAGGAGCACAAGGAAGCGGATTAACGCAACAGCCCGCACGATTACGAGCTTCAACACGATGATGAAGAGACACACACACACGCACACAAACAAACACACAGCGAATGCGAGAAAGGTTGAGAGAGACGAAGAAAGCAGCGGGCTTGCGAAGGGGTCGGCAAGACGATGTCGGGCGGGCAAGCGGGCAAGCGGGAAACGGGCCGGGCCGGGTCAGATCGAGCCGAGCGGGGGGGCCAATATGAGGACCTGATCCCGCCCTTCCTTACTCTCGCCCATTTGGGCTCTTTTCGTCTAATAATGCCCCTTTCCTCGGACTTTCGGACGCGACCAAGCCATTTCCTTCTCATTCCCCTTCATGAAGCGTGGACTAAGCCTCGTTGAGGTTTTTCTAATGTTTGTTGTGGCGTGGATGAGGCCTCATTGAGGTTTTTCTAATGTTTGTTGTGGCGTGGATGAGGCCTCATTGAGGTTTTTCTAATGTTTGTTTGTTGTGGCATGGATGAGGCCTCATTGTGGTTTTTCCAATGTTTGTTGTGGTGGAAAAATCACCACAATGATTCTACATCAAAATTCCACATAAAAACATTGTAAATTATATGATGTAAATTAACTTTTAATTTGAAGCATCATATGACTTGAAACTGCATGTTGCATGTTGTTCCATTATATTCTATGTTATTCTACTATATTCTATGTCATTCTACGTTATGGTGGTACTTCTTAATTCCATGCCTAGTGATCTCACAGTGCTACTCTTGACAATTTGTAGCACCAACATGCAAATTTTGATCTTAGATTGATCAAGAATTTAGTTATTAGATTTTGATCTTAGATTGATCAAGAATTTAGTTATTAGATTATGATCTTAGATTAATCAGGAGTTTAGTTATTGCTACACTTTTGTTTTTATTTTAATTGATACAATAAGATATATAGTTAATTAAAGATGGTTTTGTCTCCTTTGATTTATCTTATTGGTTTATCTCTTAAGCTGTTTTGTATAAAAAAATATTTTTTTTAATATTAATTATCACTAATTAAGTTAAACAAATCATCATTTTATGTTTTTAAATGAAATTAAATTTACATGCATATTTCAAGATAAATCTTAATTATATAATTTTAATTGTTATATTTTTTATTTTATTGATATCTTTTATTTAACCCAACAGATCTTCAAAAATATTAAGTACTTGATGCTTGAGATAAAACCCAATTTTGACTTTGCACATGTCTTTTAGAAATGTACGTAAAAAAACACTTAATTTATAAATTAATTATAAATTTAAATATCATCATGTTTTTGATATTTTAAATATTTCATAATATGCATATTTTTGAAATAAATGATTCTCATATAATATAATTTTTATTAGTTTTAAAATTTTAAATATGCACACAACAAATGTATATAAAATAAGAACAGACTATGTCAAAAACCAAAGATTCTTTTATTCTACAGCAACATAAAACTTCATCAAAAAATAGGACAAAATAGACCAGAACAGAATAGAACTAAACAAAATAGAACATAAAAGATAAATTGAGCAAACAAAAATGAAATAGAATAGAATTGAATAAAAGAATAAAAAACCAAATTTTACTAAAAAAAAGGGTCTGAAGCCATACCTAATCAAATGTCCCTAAAGGCCATCGCCAATTCTATTTATATCTTATCTTGTTACCTTAGACTTTCTAGAATATTCTTAAATCATAAGCTCCACCTAAATAACTACCTTAAACTCTTTTTTTAGAAGGTTCTATAGTAGATCTGATCTAAATAACCGCCCTAAGCTTTTTGTAAAAGGCTCCATAATAGATCCTTCTAAATAATCATCCTAAACTCTTTTTAGAATGTTCCACGATAGATTCTACGTAGTCCATCAATCAAATCCCAATTCTAGAAACTTCCATGGTTCTATCTATCTATATAGTTATCTTATCTATACTCCACTAATACGGAACGTCCTCGTTTTGCTCCTAATGGTATCTTAAAATTGTCTCTTGGTAATGGATGAGATTTTGTTCAAGTTTATATATTGCGTTGTGAATGGGATAACTTTTCCATAAAACTTACTATTAAAGTTGTAGACGTCTGCTACCATGACAAAGGTAGCGATGCTCCAAAATGCTCTCTACTTCATATTCTTGTTGATCATCAACTACAACTGGTAGTAGTGGTGGTTGATGTCGATCTAGAAAGCACTTTGGCTCAATATGAAATTCCTTCATTTACAAAACATGAAAGATTGGAAGGACCTGAATATGTAGTGGAAGCTCGAGGCAATATGCAATATGAAAAATTATTGTAGAAATGCAAAAAGATTTAAGTCTTCAAAGTATTAGTTTGTGTATTTGGATTGATGTAGCAAGTGGCTAGTTGGTGTTGGAGAATAACACTTGATCACCCTCTAGAAAGGTCTTATATTGTTGATGGTTATCTGCATACTGCTTCTGTGAATTTTGTATAGTAAAGAAGTGGTGTCGTGCTTCTTATAAGACTATTATAAGTAGTTGTATAAATTTCTTTGTTATCAGGTTGCTAGTATCGATAGAATGATGACAAATTATTGGCGTAATTGGATGTTGATTGATATTCAAGAAAAATAATGAAAGATTAGTACTTGCTTGAATACTATCATTGTAAGTAAACTCCAAAGGCATCAAGTATTCATCCCAATCATTATAATGAACCACCACAAATATTTGGAGCATATCTTCTAGAGTTTGATTTGCACGCTCTATTTGCCTCTAAGTTTGGAAATAGAAGGCTGTAGATATGGCAAGTCGTATATGTAATAGCTTGAATAAGGCTTGTCAAAAACAACCTATGAAGTATGGATCTTGATTTAAAACAATGACATGATGTAATCCATGGTAACAAAAGACATATCAAAGAAGGCTTATACAAGCATCGAGGCATCAATATCCGAGTATACCACGATCAAGTAAAGTTACTTCAAGAATTGATCTATAAAGATAGCAATCACGGTATGATTATGAGGTGTTTGCAGCAAATATATATTGAGATCCAAAGTCATTTGCTCCCAACGTGCCAAAGGTAGCGGAATTGACTGCAATAGTCTAAGAGATACTACATTGCGTTCTTTATTACCTTAATATGACTCACAAGAACATACAAAGGCTTGAATATTTGTCAAGGACACAAACTAAAAGAAGATGCATAAACTCCTAAAATCAGTGTCAAAAGAAAAGTAACAAAATAGAAAAAAAATATGTATATTTGAAGAAGAACTAGAATGGCTATTTTTAAATACTAAAAAACATAAAAGTCTTAAAATTAGACTAAAAGTAAGAAAGAAGTTGACAAGAGTGAAGAGGGCTTCATTCTTCTCTTTATATATACTATCTAATTAGGGGCTACATTATAATGTTTTATAGGACCTCCAATATGTATTGACTTTATAGGACACATGCCTTGATATATATAAGGCAAGTTTTTCTCTGTGTGGGCCACATAGTTAGCTTGATCTTTAAGTTAACAACATATGTAGCACATGGCCAACTTGTTGACAACTTTTTTAATCCAAAAAATCAATTATAGACATCTATAAAGTCAAAGCAGCATCTATAAATCTTTTAAGAAACTTCTATAGAAGATATTATAGAATTAACTTGTATATATATATATATATATATAATTATTGGCTTATATGTATATATCTGTGATATTACCTCTCCTTCTATGGACGAGTTTCACAAGGAGCGGTCATCATATGTTGAAGAAATCTATGATGTGACAAATTATATTTGCTGCATACTCAGATCTTTGTTCTCTTTGAAGATGGTTGATAGGGCCTCTCTACCATCGATAGTATTTCATATCCAGGGAGAAAGACTACCTTGTTATTTAATCTTTATTGATGCCTTCATAGCTTCTTTCAAATAAAATATTTGGAACACCATCAAGAATTATTCCAACCTCTAATAAAATTACCAAACATCAAAAGTCTCTTCTAAGGTCGTGATATCAAATGTATTGTATCTCGCCATCTATTTGGAAAAAAAACATATTATTCTTGAGGATCTTTATCTTAATTGCATCGTCTTGAAGGTTGTGACAATTACAATGTTTCATTTGGAAGGTCAGTAAATAAAGGCTCCTGAGTTGAATTTGTTGGCTGTTGATTCCGTATCTCTTTAGTATCACGAATACACAAGAACTACAAACAAGTACAGAAGATAGAATGCTATCTTGTCTAGATCTTGTTTCTTTTATAGAGAAGATCTTCATCTTGGTTTTGATAGATGCTATCAATGAAAAACTTCTACCTTCCTTGTTGCATTTATAAGATTTTTTGTTGGCCCCCTTGTGTATTTGCTAATATTATATCCATGCTATTAGATAAGATATTCCAACCTATTTTTGTGTTGCCTTGAATCAAGAACTTCTTCTACCTTAAATTCTTCATTATTATCTAATTCTATAGAAAAAGGTGGCACTTGTCTTCTTCTCGATATGTTCACGTTCTTATATATTTCAAGAAGAGACATGTAAAATACATGATGAATCTTCATTGACTCTGGTAAGTGTAATAGATATTCAACTAGATTGACTTGTTGAAAATTATGAAAAGGTCTAAGTCTACGATAGTCCAATTTATCACAAGGACAAGTGGTCTTAATATTGCAATGAAGTAACCATACTTTGTTGCCTACATTGAATTGTGGTTGTTCTTTTCGATAGACATCTGCATTGATCTTTTGTTATTTTTAAGCTTCTTTTAACTGTGCCTTTATTATTGCATGTAGCTCTAACAAATGATTTGTCAAATCTCTCACTACAGGATTATCAGCTTTTGAAAAATTAAAAGTATCAAGTTATAGATGATAACCATAATTGAGAAAGAAAGGTGTTTTTTTGTAGAAGAATATACCATGTTATTATAAGTAAACTCTACCAATGGAAAAAGAGTTGTCTAATCATCTTGTTGATAGTTGATAATACATCTTAAATATTATTCCAAAACTTGATTAACATGCTTTGTTTATCTATCAGTTTGAGGATAGAATGTAGAAGATAGTTTTATATCAAATTTTAGAATCTTTAAAATTTTCAATTCCTTTCTTGTTTCTAGTCTAGTTTCAAGAGTCTCAATTTTCCTTATTTTTTTGGTAATAAGCCATTTCAGTTTCATTTCAATATATGTACTTTCTTATTTCTAATTTTTTATTCTTTTTTTGATATGGATTTCATTGATTTGTGCATCATCTTTTAATTCATGTCCTTGAGAGATTGACAAGAGTATACTTATATTAGCAGAGCTTTGTCTTATCTTCATTAAGAATAGATTATTCTTTTTTCATGATAAGACATAAACATATTAGAAGTTGTGGATTACCCTCTTATAAACTGTTATAGTTCTTAGTATTTTCTTTGTCTTCAAGTCTTTTCTTCTACTTATCTTGAGTGATATTAGATATTTTTTTGAGTGTTATTATGGCAGAGCTTGTTGAAATGAAGAGTGCATTGGCACAAATACAAGAGCAATTGATAGAGTTGATGCTTGTAATACATCAATATATCTTACCACCACAAGGATCAACAAGAATGGTAAGAAGTGAGGATATAGAGATGATTAGAGCTGCTTCAATATTTGTACCAAATCATGTCCTTCCACCTACGATGGAACATCTTTTAAGTATTAGAGAACCAAGAGTTACTTTGTCCGAGAAGTTTGATGGTACAAGATCCAAATTTCAAAGATTTATCAATCAAGTAAAACTTGTAATTGAACTTCAATCTCAAAGCTATCCAACTCTAGGATCACAAGTAAGATTCATTGGTACATTTCTTTTAGGTTTAGCTTTATCATGGTTTTCATCTTTTCTTGAATGACAAGATCTAATATTGGATAATCTGGAGGTATTTTTGGTGGAATTTTAATCCATATACGGAGAACATGATGCAACTTGTGTTGCAATCAATAAGATCCATATTTTGCATCAAGACAATTAATTTCTAACGTTATATGTTTCACAATTTTGAACAACTTGCAACTGATATCAAGAAGAATGATGTTGGACTTATTATCCAATTTCTCTATGGATTACAATATGAAGTAAAGAAATTGAAGCTCAACTTACTTGATCCTTAAACATTGAGTCAAGCAATTGACTTTGCTATGAAATATGACAATCGACTTTTTGAATTTTGATCTGAGAGTCACATAAATGGGCCTCAACGTTACTACAATTCGATGGCAACACCAACATCTCTTCAACACATACATTCAGAAGTAAAAGATATGCAAATTGATGTGGTACATTTTAAAGTTCTAACCAAGCAAAAAAAGATTGGTTGCGTGTCAAGAAGGATTGTACCTATATTGTGGAGAATCTAAATACACTACTCAACATTATCCAAAGAAGTGACAAAATCACAAAATGATGAGCACATTTGTCAAAGAAGACAATGTGATAGTAAACAAATTTATGTAACTACAATAGGGATAGTGCGGCTGGAATCTGATACAATTATTAATAAAGGTCCTATCCTCTCCTCAAAACCCTCTCTTTATTTTATAATAGATGTGCGTTTAAGAACTAATAATTATAAAGCCTCTACCTTGATAGATTCAGAAGCCTCAACTTGTTTTTTAGACATAGAATTTATTAAAAGTCATAAAATATCATTAGTATAAAAAACCAAACCAGCTCATATAGAAGTCATAGATGGTTGTCTATTGTCTTCTAGAGATGTTACTCATGAAACATTTACTATAGATGTAGCAATAAATAGTCATAGTAGTTACGTAATCTTTATTATAATTAGATATTTGTGTAATCTAATTATTTTAGGTTTATCATAGTTAGAAAAATATAATCCTTCCATAGATTGGATTTCTCGTATCCTTGACTTCTCTAAAAGTATAATTAAGAATGAAATTAATCTAATAGAAAGTCATAAGTCTAGTGTAATTAAACTTATATTTGTAAATATAAGAACTTTTTTGCATGCTACAAAAGAAGGATCACCTTGTGTCATTTATGCCACACCTCTTTTTAATGATGCAAAGACTTCAAGTGGCATTCCCAACCAATATCAAGAATTTCAACCTATATTTGAAAAAAAGAATAGAGATACTCTTCCAAAACATTGTCTTTATGATTGCTCAATTGACCTTCAATAAGAAGCACAACTGCCATTTGGAGCAATCTATACTTTATCACAAAATGAATTGGTTGAACTGAAGGAATGTATCGAAGAAAATCTGGCCAAGAATTTCATATGCCATTTGAAATCACTAGCAAGAATTCCAATCTTATTTGTGAAGAAGAAAGATGGATTATTACAAATGTGAGTTGATTATTGAGGACTCAACAAGATTACCATCAAAAATAGGTACCCTTAACCTTTGATATCCAAACTTCTCGATCAATTGAATCAAGCTAAGATCTATATAAAAATAGATCTATAAAGAGCATACAATCTAGTACATATTACAAAAAGAGATAAATGGAAGACTACGTTTTGAACTAGATATGGACATTTTGAATACAACGTCATGTCTTTTGGACTTACAAATGCACTGGCAGCTTTTCAACATTTAATGAATGATATTTTTTAAAAGTTTTTAGATGATTTTGTTGTCTATTATTTGGACAATATCTTCATTTATTCTAAGAATATAGATGAACATGAACTTCATGTTTGTCTTGTGTTACAAAAATTAAGAGATGCGGGACTCTATGCCAAAATAGAAAAGTGTGTATTTCATACTACTCAAGTTGACTTCTTAGAATACATCATTTCAAATGATGGACTTATGATGAATCTTAAGAAAGTTCAAATGATTGTAGATTGAAAAGACTCCAAAAATAGTAAGAGATATGTAATGTTTTTTAAGCTTTACTAACTATTATAAGATCTTCATGAAAGACTTCTTTTGAGTTGTAGCTCTACTTATACATTTGACTTGTAAAAAAAAAAAACTTAAGTAGAGCAAAGAAGTTGAGACATCTTTTAAAACTTTGAAGTCAGTCTTTACTTCTACACCAATCTTGTAATGCGTTAACTTTTCGAAGGCATATTTTAAGAAAATAGATACCTTAGACTTTGCATTGGGTGTTATATTATCACAAATGGAAGTAGGTAATAAACTTCATCCAATAGCTTTTCATTCCAAAAAAATTTCAATAGTCGAGATAAACTATGAAATCCATGATAAAGAACTTCTTGCAATCATGGATTCATTTCAAGAATGGCATCATCATCAGAAAGCACTTCTAATCTAGTCACCATATATACTAATTATAAGAATCTTGAGTACTTTATGTTAGTACATATTTTAAATCATTGCCAAATCCGTTTAACTATGTCTTTATTAAGTTTTGATTTCAAAATCACATATCGACCCAAAAAACAAGGTTTATCAAAACCCCTTTCTAAACGTTCTTATCTTACACCAAAAGAAGAAGATGCAGCTTTTGATTAGCAAAGAACAATTTTCCTAAAGCCAGAGTATTTTTATCTTTGAGTAATGAAATCAAAATTGAGTATTGATTCGACCCTTATAAAACAAATCCAATCAATTATGTCTTCTGATCCTATTGTTCACAATATCAAGAATCCTTCTTCTAAGTTAAAAGATACTTCTAAGTTTGAGTTCAAAAACAACATACTCTATTTTGAAGGTCAATTATATGTTCCAAAAGGCCAAGCATAAATACGTGTTCTTCAAGCACGTCATGACTTTCTAGCAGCAGGATATTTTTCATACAACAAGACTTTGGAGCTTATATCTAGAGATTTTTACCAGCCACAAATGTAAAAAGGTGTAAAAGACTTTGTTTAGTGATGAAACATTTGTTCAAGATCAAAAACTCCTGATCATTGATCTTATAGACTTCTTCAACCATTACTTATTCTTGAACAACCATGGTCTTATGTTTCTATAGATTTTATCACGGATCTTTCAATCTCAGGTTTTTATGACTCTATATTCATTATAGTAAATCGTTTTATCAAGATGGAACATTTTGTACTATGTACAAAATCTATCATAGGTGAAGAAATAGCTAAACTCTTTCTTGATAACATCTATTGCTATTCAAGATTCTAAAAGTAGATATAAAACTATCTTTGGCTTTCCATCCTCAAATTCATAGACAAATAAAGTATGTTAATCAAGTTTTGGAATAGTATTTAAGATGTACTATGAACAACCAACAAGATGATTGGACAATTCTTTTGTCATTTACAGAGTTTGCTTATAATAACACAATACATTCTTCTACAAAACAAATACCTTTTTTTGCCAATTATTGTTATAATCTATGATTTGATACTTTTGACTTTTCAAAAGTTGATAATCCTATGGCGAAAGATTTGAAAAATCATTTGTTAGAGTTACATACAACAATGAAGGTGCAGTTAAAAGAAGCTCAAGAATAACAAAAGATCAATGTGGATATCTTTCAAAGGGAATAACCACCATTCTTCATGGCTGACAAGATATGGTTATTTTGTCACAATATCAAGACCACTCGTTCTTGTGACAAGTTGGACTATAATAGGCTTGAACCATTTCCTATTTTTGTACAAATCAATCCAGTTGCATATCGTTTATACCTATCGGAGTCAATGAAATCCATCTAATATTCCACGTATCTTTTCTTGAATCATACAAGACAATGGACATATCAAGAAGAAGACAAGCTCTACCTCTTCTTATAGAAGTAGACAATAATGAAGAATTCAAACTGGAAGAAGTCCAAGATTCAAGGCAGCGCTGAAATAAATTAGAATATCTTGTCCATTGGCGTAGATATGATATTAATGAACACACATGAGAGCCAGTAAAGAATCTTATAAATATAGTAAAGGTAGTGGAGGCTTTTCATTGATGACATCTATAAAAACCTTTTGTATAAAAGAAACAAGATTTGGGCAAGATAACATTCTACTTTCTATCCTTGTTTGTAGTTTCTTTGTACTTGTGATAATAAGGAGATGGAGAACCAACAACTAGCAGATTCAACTGAAGAGCCTTTGTTTATTGATTGACTAGACAAGACATTACAATTGTCACAACCTTCAAGTCGACGCAATCAAGATAAAGATTCTCAAGAATGACATGTTTTTTCTTGAATAGATGGGAAGATACAACGCATTTGATATCCCGACTTTGGAAGAGACTCCCAATGTGTGGTAATTTATTTTGTGGTAGAAACAGCTTCTAATGGTATTCCAAATATTTTATTTGAAGGAAGTTATGAAGGCTTGAACAATGATCAAATAACACAATGGTCTTTCCACCTTGATATAGGACACTATCGATTGTTGAGAGGTCTTATTAACCGTCTTTAAAGAAAACAAAGATTTTAGTATGTGGCGAATACTATTCGTTGCATCATAGATTTTCTCAATATATGATGACCACTCATCATAGAACTCGTCTCTAAAAAGGGAGGTAATATCACAGACATATACATGTAAGCCAATAATTACTTGTATAAATAGGTAGAAGTAAATAAAAATAGATAAAAGTAAGTAAATTCTATAACATCTTCTTTAGAAGCTTTTTAGAAGTTGTATAGATGTTGCTTTAATTTTATAGTATCTATGATTGACTTTTTGGGTTAAAAAGTGATCAACAAGTTGGCCATGTACTATACATGTTGTTAGCTTGAAGATCAATCTAATTATGTGGCCCTCATGTAGAAAAACTTGCCTTGTAAGTTAAGTCATTTGTCCTACAAAGTTAACATATATTGAAGGTCCTAAAGAACATTGCCACGTAGCCCCTAGTTAGATAGTATATATATAAATAAGAGTCAAGCCCTCTTCACTCTTGTTAACTTCTTTCTTGTTTTTAGTCTAATTTCAAGAGTCTCAAGTTTATTTATCTTTTGGCAATAAGCCATTCTTGTATCTTTTTAATATACTTACTTCTTTATTTTTATTTTATTACTCTTTCTTCGACATAGATTTCATTGGTTCATGCATCATCTTTTAGTTCATGTCCTTGACATTGGGTAATCTATGATAATGACAGATATTGTCAAGAAAGAGTTTAGCTATTTCTTCACCTCTGATAGATTTTGTACATAGTACAAAATGTACCATCTTGATAAAACAATTTACTATCACGAATATAGAGTCATAAAAACTTGAGATTGAAAGATTCATAATAAAATTCATAGAAATAGAAGACCATGGTTGTTTTGCAATGGATAATGGTTGAAAAAGTCTATAAGATCAATGACAGGGAGTTTTTGATCTTGAACAAATGTCACATGAGTGATTAAAGGCTTTTATACCTTTCACATTTGTAGCCACTAAAAATCTCTGGATATAAGCTCCAAAGTCTTATTGTATCAAAAATATCCTGCTGCTAGAAAGTCATGATGTGTTTGAAGAACACATAATTATGCTTGGCCTTTTGGAACATATAATTGACCTTCAAAATAGAGTATGTTATTTTTGAACTCAAACTTAGAAGTATCTTATAATTTAGAAGAAGAATTCTTTATATTGTGAATAATAGGATCAGAAGACATACTTGATTGGATTTGTTTCACAAAAGTTGAATCAATAATTAATGTTGATTTCATTACTCGAAGAAAAAATATTCTAGTTTTAGGAAAATTGTTCTTTGTTGATCAAAAGATCCATCTCTTTCTTTTGATATAAGATACAAATATCTAGATTGGGCATTAGATAAACCTTGTTATTTTCCTGGCAGATAAGTAATATTGAACTCAAATCTTGACAAAGACATGCTCAAACAAGCCTGGCAATGATTCAAAACACATACTGACATGAAATACTTCAAGTTCTTGTGATCCATATATATAGTGACTAGCTTGAAGCACCTTCTAAATGAAAATGTCATTCTTAATAAGAATCAACGATTGCATGAAGCTCTTTTTCATGGATTTCATAATTAATCTCGACTGCTGAAAAAAAAATTTGAATGAAAAGCTATTAGATGAATTTTGTTATTTGCTCCTATTTGTGACAAGATTGCATCCAAGGCAAAGTCAAATGCATCTGTCTCTATAAAAAATTCTTTTGAGAAGTCGATGCAAAGTAGGATTGGTGCAGAAATAAAAGATTTCTTCAAAACTTCAAATGATGCTTCTACTTCTTTAATTCACTTGAGCTTATCTTTACAAGTTAAGTGTACAAGTGTCACTGCAACTTGAAAAAAGTTCTTGATGAAGATCTGATAGTTATTGGCAAATTCCAAGAAACATTATACATCTCTTATTATTTTTGAAATCTTCGAATCTATGATTGGATGAACTTTTTTAGCATCCATCTTTAGACTATTATTTGAAATGATGTATCCTAAGAATTCAATTTGAGTAGTGTGGAATATAAACTTTTTGATCTTGGCATACAATCTCACATCTCTAAGTTTTTGTAATATACGATGAATATGAACTTCATATTTTTCTATATTCTTAGAATAGATTAAAATGTCGTCTAAATAACAAACAACAAAATCATCTAAAAACTCACAAAAAATATTATTCATAAGATGTTGAAAAGCAGTTGATGCATTTGTGAGTCTAAAAGGCATGACGTTATATTCAAAGTGTCTATACCTTATTCAAAATACAGTCCTCCATTCATCTCCTTTTTTAATACAAATTAGTTTATATGCTCCTCGTAGATCTATTTTTGTATAGATCTTAGTTTGATTTAATTGATCAAGAAGTTTAAATTTTAAAGGTAGAGGATATCTATTTTTGATGGTAATCTTATTGAATCCTTGATAATCCACATATATTCGTAAAGATTCATTTTTTTTCTTCACAAATAAAATAAGAGCTCTTGCACGAGATTTTAAATAGCGTATGAAATTTTTGGCCAAGTTTTCATCAATATACTTCTTAAATTCAACCAACTCATTTTGTGATAAAGTATAGATTGGACCAAATGGCAACTGAGTTCCTCCCTTAAGATCAATTGAGCAATCGTGTGGATGATGCTCCGAGAGAATATCTATATTCTTCTTCTCAAAAACATCTTGAAAATCTGGATATTGACTTGGAATTTCACTTGAAATCTTCACATCAAAAATGAATGTGGTATAAATAACAAAAGACGATCCTTCTTTTGTAGCATGCCAAAAAGCTTTTATACCTACAAGTACAGGTTTAGCTACACTAAACTCATGGCTTTCTATTGAATTAGAAAAAATCTTAATGATGTTTGAAGAAAAGTCAAGTTTACAAGAAATCCAATCTATCATAGGATTATATTTTTTTAGCCACAATAAACCTAAAATGACTAGATTAAAAGGAGATCTAATTATACTAAAAATTATGCAACTATTATGACTATTTATTACTACATATATAAGAAGTGTTTTATGAGTAATATCTCTAAAAGATAACTGACCACCGTCTATGACTTCTACTTATATGGATTTAGTTTTTCATACTAAATGTATATTATGACTTTTAACTAATTCTTCATCTAAAAAATAAGTGAAGGCTCCTAAATCTATTAAAATAGAGGCTTTGTGATTATTAGATACTAAATGGATATCTATAATAAAACAAGGAGAGGATTTTGAGGAGAGAAGAGGACTTTTTTTTAGAAATCGTACAAGATTTCAATCGCACGGTTCCTATTGTACCTAGATAAATTTGCTTTTTCAACATGTTTTCATCTTTGACAGTAGTACTCCTCATTTTGTATTTGCATTGTTTCTTTGGACAATATTGAGAAGTATGTTTAGCTTTTCCACAATATAAACATAGTCCTTCTTGATGACAACAAGTCTTTTCTTGTTCGGTAAGAGGTTTAAAGCATACTACATCAATTTGTATGTCTTCTACTTTCAAATGTTTAGATTGAGAAGTTGTTGGTATTGCCATTAAATTGGAATAACATTGAAGTTTTCTTGTGCAATTTTGGAATCAAAATTCAAAAAGCCAATAATCACATTTCATAGCAAAGTCAATTGCTTGACTTAATATTTGAGGATCAAGTAAATTGAGCATCAATTTTTTTTACTTCATATTATAATGTATAGAAAAATTGGCTGAGTGCTACATCATTCTACTTAAAATTTGTTACTAATTATCAAAATTGTAAAGCATATAATGACACTAATTGATTACTTTATCGCAAGATATGAATCTTATTGATTGCAACATGAATTGCATCATATTTTCTATATATGGATTAAAACTCTACTAAAAATGCTTCCAAATTATCCAATATTGCATCATGTCGTTCAAGAAATGATGAAAATCATGATAAAGCAAAACTTGAAAATAGTAATTCAATAAACCTGTCTTGTGAACCTTGAGTTGGATAACTTTGAGGTTGTAGTTCAATCACCAGTTGTACCTAATTGATGAATCCTCGAAACTTAGATATTGTGCCATCAAACTTTTTAGGTAATCCAATTTTTGGTTCCTTGAAACTTGAACGATGTTTTGTTGTACGAGCATTAGTATGGCTTAATGTAGATGTTGAAGCAATTCCAATCATCTCTATATCTTCATTGCTTATTAATCTTATTATTCCTTGTGATAGTAGATTGAGTTGATGCATTGCAAGCATTAACTCTATCATTTGCTCTTGCATTTGAGCCATTGCATTCTTCAATTCAACAAGCTCTACCATGCTAGCTCAATAAAATAAAATAAAAGGTGTTTATTCTCATAGGATATAATACTTAAGAATCAAGAAAAAAATTCTAGAAATAATATTAGTTTAGAAGAAGGTAATTCACAACTTCTAATACGCTTATGTCTTATCAAGAAAAAAGAGTAATCCACTCTTAATCAAGAAAAGACAAAGCTAAGTGCCATCTAAATAATCGCCCTAAATTATTTTTAGAATGTTCCACAATGGGTCCTATGTGGTCCATTAACTAGATCCCAATTCTAGAAACTTTCATGGTTCTATATGTCTATACAATTATCTTATCTATACCATGTTACAAAATTTATAGATAAATAAAACAAAAGTCATGACAACAACAATAATAAGTACTTTGTTCCATATATATTTTTTGATTAATAAATGACCAAATTATAACATTAGTTTCAAAAAAATATTAATAGAAGTACATACATTAGTTTACATAAGTAAGTAGATAATACATCATTTATTTTTTTATAAATAGCTTTTATATTATTCAAAGGTTTAAAATTTATATTTTCTATTTATAAAGTTATTTTTGTACTATCTATGATAAAAAACTATTCAATATATTTTTTTTAGAAAACTTTCTTAAAACAATGTTGTATGATTCATTGATCTTTTTTAAACTCAAAATCAGCATGTTGTGTTAAGAAATTATTATTACTAAAAGATCAATTTTATCATACTACTTAATAAAGATCTTGTAAACTAATAAAACTAAATTAAAAAAACAAACAAACAAACAAACATGATACCATGTTCTCTTATTCATAAAAATAGAAGTTAAACATGCATTTCAAACAGTAACAAAAGACACTAACACTATTATTTTCAAAGATTTAACTTATGAGGTTTTTCAATAGTCTGCATTGATAAAAGCCAAGCTACTGAAAATAATAAATCATAGTGATACATTTTTTTGATTCTCTAAGTATTTATATTTTCATGACATAAATACAAGTTGTAAACATATTTTTTTGGTTATTCTGAAAAACCATGTAAAAATAATCAGAATTGTAAATGTATTTGTAAACTAATTGTAGTAAATGAATAAAAAATTTATTGACTAAAATTACTATTTTTTTGGGTACTGGTTATGCTATGTTAAGATGATATCACTTCTAACTATTTGAAATGAAACAAATACAGTAAATCATATAAGTTTGCATCCAAATGAATTTAAAAAACTGTAAATTTCATTACTTTGCGATTCAGATAGTGTGTCTTGCATTCTAAAAGGGTAGATTACATCAATCAAAATACGTCAAACACATTTTATTATAAGACGATGTGAGATTTGTTTTGATATTTTAAATAATCAGTTAAACTAGTTATCCAATCTTTGATATTTTACACTGAAAGTTGTGATTTGGCAAATTCCACTTGAAAGTAGATGTATTTGATTACTTTTAATAATTAAATCATGTTTAAAAATCCATTGAATATTGAATGCAGAATTTGCTTATTATAATTGTATTAATTATATATTTTAAGGTAATAACATTCAATAGAAAAAATAATGCATATACATATAGCAATGCAAAGCTTTCTCCATTTCTTTTATTTGAAAACAAGCAAGACTTTTTATCTTCATTAACTTACATGTGTAAATCCAATGGACTTTACATCCAATTCATCTTTGCACATTTAGATTTTCATTTGTTTTGTATATATACATATGTATATTAAATGTTGGTTGAGTTTTGAACAAGTATTATATCAATGTTGAATTCTCTAGAATACATGTATATCCGTGCAATAGTGGTGCCTTTTAGGTCCACTTTATATGAAGTTTCTTCTTTCTCAACACCTTTTTGGACTAAGAAATATTCTATTGTGACTTTTTCACATCCCTTAAAGAAAACTATAGCACAATGTACACCATGTTCTCTCTCTCTATATATAATCAAATCATAATTTGGAATTGTTCAATTTTTATTTATAAATAATATCATATCAATATATTTTAAAAAATTATTTCATGATTAATTTGGAAGACATGTACTTCAAAGCAAATAATTGATGATATACTTATCATATGTTGTGGATTTTTTGTGATTATTTTTATTTATTTACTTTTGTATATTGTGTGTTGGTGGTGGTGAAAGAAAGAGAAGTAGGGAGCTTTCAAGCCCAAACTCCAAAATCATCACATATGAGGGTATTATTTTTTCCAATAGTACTTTTCATGTTGCTCTTATTGCTTTTCATACCACTGTCTCTTCATATTGAAATTAATAAATATTTAAGTGTAGCAACTTCAAAAAGCTATATTTGGGTTCATAAATTTATGGGATCAAAATTGTCTTTGCATTTGAACATTTACTATAGTTGCAATCACCTCGTTAATAGTATGTTTCATAATGAGGCGGCCTTCATTATAATTTACAAATAATCGGCATTTATAATAAGTTAATGAAGTTATATAAGCGCCAGCAAGTGAAGACTACAGTTAAAATCAGAAACATTTATTAAGCTGCTCGCTGCTGACGTAATCTCAAATTTCACGCCAGCGTGGCCACCAAGCGATCCCAAATTGGCCCCCGTGGAGACCAGCTCAGCACCTGGCCCCTCCCTCGAGAGGGAACGTGTTCCTATGGTCCGGGAACGGTTCCGGAGAACCGAACCTATAAGAACGCGGCTCTCTCTACGGAGCGGTTGTTCTTCCCTGCTTGGCAAACCCTAGAACACCTTCTTCGTTTTCTTATTTAACGGGCGTGCTCGTTCCCTTCGTACTCCCAACCTTCTCAATCCATTGCGCACCGTCGCCGGAATTCGAAGGTCTTGAATCATCACGCCCTATTGCTATCCAGAGAGGAGGTACTTGGCTGTGGCTGTGATGCGATTATGTCATGTGTGAGAAGCTTATTTTAAGTTACCTTTTTCGATAAGCGCTGCATGGTTGTTCGCTGTGCCGGTGTTTGAGGAAACCGTGGTGGGAAGTCGGCATGTCGAGCGATTGGAAGAAGGCGGGCGGGGTGAAGGAGCCGAGTGCGCACACAGATGACGTGCAGAAGGATGATGCTCATGTTTTGGAGGATGGTGAACATGTGAGTGGCGAGGATATGGGAAAGGAGGTTGATGATAGTGGAGCTGTAGGCACGAAAACGGCGGTAGGTGAGGAAAATGCAACTGACGCACACGCTTCGGTAGCCGCACCCGCGACCATGACTGACATTGAGAAGAAAAGGAAGAGGGCCGAGCGTTTTGGTACGGACCTCAGGATAACTGAGGCTGACAAACGCAAGCTGAGGGCTGCCAGATTTAGTGGCGGTTCAAAGAATGGAGCAGTAGCAGGGGAGGCGGGGGTTGAGGTGGAAAAAACAGGTTCTGTGAAGGCTCCGTCTAAGGCCCTGCTTGAAGCTGAGAATGCGAAGAGGAAAGCTCGTGCGGAACGTTTTGGCGGTCCGCCGGAAGAAGTTACTGTGAAACCTAAGTCTCCCCAAAGTGTCGTCGCTGCGAAACCTAAGTTAGCCCAAGATGAGGAGGCTAAGAAAAAGGCTCGCATGGCGAGATTTGCTGTGGCGGCGAAATAATGTTTTGAAGGGATTGAGGTCTGATGCAAGTTACGCAGGATAAATCAAGCAAGCGGTGTTCCTCACTTGTCTACCTGATTACATTTTCTTGTCTGTGCATGTAGAGCTCTCGGTTTGTTGCGGTCATTTTACTGAGGCGTCCCTAGGTGTCATTCCTGTTTCTTGGTGACGTGTTCCTAAACATGCATTCTGTGCTCCCCAGTCATGCTTGCGTGAGTAAGTATCGCGGTTGGTGTGTCGGTTTGCTTCGGGTTTGCGTGTCGTTATCGTTCTGCCGTGGGTGTACTTGAGATCTTTCGGAGGAGTATCAGTATCCGTGTCTGTCCAAGTTTTGCAGTTCCTTGATTTGTGTGTGGTTCAGTTTATGGTTAGCTCCTGTGGTGCCATTTGCAAAGTGAGCAACCCAGTAGCATGCCATGTGCAGAATTGGATGGGTATTCCTCTGATGTTTTTAAGATTCCATATTATTTGCTTGTATCCTTCTTACGCCTTCACCTAGCTACCTTCGCTTGATGTTAGGAATGCGTTTCCTACCGGCTTTTGTGTATACGTGTTAGTAGATTTTCGTTGTCTTGCAAAGTCTTCTAAATTTTTGGTCGAAGTTATGTTCAGCGTGGGGCTTGTTGAATTCTAATACATGCCTTATCGTTAAACATTATCATGCCTTTTTCCCTTTCGCTGTTCGCTAGCACGGTTTATAAAGTGGTATTCAGATGTTCTTTGGGAATGTATGCTTTAATTCACAAGAATGAGTCTACACTTGTATTCAGCTACTTGCTCATTATGTAAACTCGTTCTTTGTTTGATCAAATGGGTGCAGTAATCGATGCAAACCTAGCGGCTTGTCTTTGGGCTATTTGTTTGTTATAACGTATCAACATTTCTAAAGAACTATGTCAACCCAAAGTAATGTCATTGTCATTGTGAATAGTCGGTTGACTTTCCTTCATGCGAACGTCTCTTGCTTTTAATTAGATTGACACTTTCACAACGGTCAAGATTTGAACTCTTCCGCTGGATTTGATGCGAGTCTCGGTGGTGAACGAAGTTGTCATCTGCTTGTTGTTTGGCATTCGCGTTAACAACTTCCGTTTGTTTGTTTGCTTGTCTATTTATTATTTTGTGTGTGTGTGTGTTTGTGTGAGAGTGACTAAGGGTCCCTGTTTTATTTTTCTTTCTCCTTTCCTTAACTGTCTGTCACCTTCCTTCATTCCCGTCCTCCTGAATTAGGTACTTTTTTTTTCTCCCTTTTTTCCTATTAGTGTCGTAAACATTCTGTCATTGTTTGACGTGTTTTCATATAAAAGTCGGCTTTGAAGAAATCGTCTACAGGTGTCGATCTTCTAACTTGAACACATTAGATATTGGTTAGATGCTTACTGCAGGATAGATTTGGCCTAGCGTTCTTTCTCTCGAAGATCTAATCCAGTTACCCATAAAAAAATTAGAGCTTACAGTAAGAAGATTTTGAAGCAGCAAAGTGCATTTTAACTAGGTCTCAATCATCTGACAGTATAGTTGGACTTCGGAGATGATATTTTAAATCTGCTGTATCTTTTATTGAACATCTTTTCCCAACTTAATGTCACCAAAATGGTGTGTTCTATTGTGTTTTGGATTATTTTCAGTTTCTCCAGCACTTCCCGACATTTGGCAATTAGGCTGTGGACTTGTGAGTGTTGTAGAACCAAGAAAATCCTTCCAAGTACAACTTTAAATCTGAAATGGTTGAATATTGGTGTTTGTCTTGACATCAACCCAGATGTCTGCCCTCATTTTGTTTTTATTTACTCACTTTTGTACTGTTGGAGAGAACAACGAGGAATCATCACAAATTAACTTACTGCTGTATTTCCCTTTCTCTTATACTCTGGAAATAATTTAAGTCTTTAAATCATCAAGACAATTTCTCTGAAATATCCACCAAGCAAAAAATATTCACAAATTAATCAATCTTTATTTGTCCTCGAAAGGTGTCTTTTTTCTTTTCTACATATCTGAGATTGAAATTTTACAGTGTAAGCTGTTGGGAGAAATTGTTGTCAGTAAGTTCTACTGAAATTATTCTGTATGCAACACATTGATCAGGAGACATCCGCTTCATTAAATTCCATTTTTACAAATTTCGTGAAACTAAGCTACATTTAAGCTGGAGCTACCCTCACAGTGACACATACACTCTCAGCGTCTCATCCCCTGTCGGTACATTCTAAGTGTTGCAAGTCTGTGGCAGATGAACATGCAGTGTGGAAACGAATATACAGGGCAGTAGGGTAGTGTAGTTGGATCCTCACCGACCTGCTTTTCTCGTACCTGCTGCTTTTGCTTCACGTCCGCCCCTTAAGAGGTACCAGGGGAGAGGAAGAGGAAGGTCTTTTGTCCTGAGACTTCGTGCTGCGCCAGCAGGGGAAAGGCTGTAGTGTAGCGTAGCGCAGGCCAGTTTACACCGAGTCTCGCCAGACGAATCTCCGGTTGACCACGCTTTACAGGCGTCATCCGATGCGGCAACAGGGCTGTGAGCGATGCATCTCGCCTGTAGACCCGGAACAGCCATAGCCGTGTGGGGGGGGGGGGGGGGGGGGGGCATAGAAAGCAGCGAAGCCAGAGTGGAGCGTCTGTTCGGAGCGGAGGTTGTATATTGCCGGGTATGCTTGGAGTCATAATATCATCTTCATCATCATCTTCTTCATCATATTCTTCTTCGTCTTCTTCATCATCTTCGTCTTCTTCCTCGTCGCTCACGTCTTTTTCTTTTCCCTCCTCGAGATCATCCAGGCTGCTTTGCAAGCCTGTCTCCTTACCCTGCAGTCACCCCTTCTCAAAACCTTGGGCATCTTTGTGTTAAGCCTTGTTTCTCGCGTTGCTCAGTTGTGGAAGAGTCCGTTTGTGTGAGCCGCGGGAGAGCCTCGTGTGCTGCCCTGCGGTAGCCTTCCGTCCGCAAACCCTTTCTTCTTCGTTCAGTTCTCGTCGGCTTCGTTCGCGCGCGGAGGTTTTTTCCGTTGGTATGTGTATTGGTGGCGATGTTTTGCGCCATGGACTTGCTTTGCTTGTCCACTGTGGCGGGATAGCGCGTTTGTGGAGTGGTGAGATTTTTATGTGATTTTGTAAGCGTGCGGTGATTTTCTCCGGGGTTGCGTTGGTGTGGATTGTAGCGGTGGTTGAAGCCATCGGGGTGGGACGTTGCACGGAGAGATGGGAGCTGTGACCTCGTCTGTGGCAGCGAGGTTTGCGTTTTTTCCTCCGACGCCTCCGTCTTATCAGGTAGTTGTAGATGAGGCGACGGGCAAGTTGCGCATGACGGATGTGGCGCCGCGCGAGAATGTAGATGTGTTGAAACTGCAGACTAGGCGGAACAACGAGATTGTGGCGTTATTTGTGAGGCATCCGTCGGCGTCCTTGACGCTGCTTTATTCACATGGAAATGCGGCCGACCTAGGTCAAATGCATGAGCTGTTTGTAGAGCTTAGTGTTCACCTTCGGATCAACATTCTCGGGTGAGTGATGAATATATATTTTTTTTTATTCGTTTTTTTAATCCCCCCCCTTTTCTATCTCTTTTTTTTAGTGTTCCGGGAAATCTCCTAATTTCACTTGTACATGGTATGTCCTTATTGTAGACATATTGTATGAATATTAATCGTAAGCATGCTTCACGCTTGGGATTATGGTTTCAAAATATGATACGCAATCACTTAAATCTCGGAATCACTAGCTCGGCATGAGTTCTATAAACGGTTTCATTTCCGGTTACTATGGCGGTTTAGGTGCGGTCCTTATTTTAGCGCCGCTCATGATAGGTCCCAGTTAGATCTGTGAGTACTGGAATATGTTGTTCATAGCAGCAGATTCGAGATTGAAATCTACGTCGAATGTGAAAAATGGCTTGCCGAAATACCCGGCAGAGCATTATTATGAGCTATGGTACTAAAGGAAGATAATCACCCTTTTAGTCGAGGTCGAAGGGTTTCACTTACCCCGGCTGCAGTTTGAATGTTATAGACGTTCAACCTGTCTCATCTCGGCTTTGGCGAGCGTATGTCTGAGCATCAGCTCGTTCACTCTCTCCGGGAGTCTGTGTAGCAGTATAGGAGCATCCATCTTGGTCAGTATCCACTGCTGTGCTCATTTACATCCTTTGTACTTCGGTTTGAATGTCGAACCAGATCATCTTCTAGCGATGCTATTTCTAGAAGTATTTCGAGTTGGTTGAAAATTGCGCTCCCTTGTATGGTGGACATTGTGGTCATTCAGTAGATAGGAGTTTTGTGTGAATGTTCTTTTATTTTTTTATTTCATTTTTACTATTCCGTTTCGTTTTATTTAATATGTTTTTTGTTCTTTATGTATATCTTTTTTCTCCCACGATTGAAGCAGCCGTTATATCAGTACTCTGACGAGACTGATGATATGGTCTTGAGGTCATAATCGACAGTGAATTTCAACGCATACTTTTTGTAGCTCTGTTCACGTACTATTCTAGTTGTACTTAGTTTTGGGTTTGGTTTTTTCTTTTGATAGTTACTTCTTGTAAACGCATAGCATCGACGACCGGCAAACGTGGCTACTATATTTAATTAGATGAACCACTACTTTCCATATTTGATAACTTCCACACTCCATCTTGTTTAACTTTGATTTTCATACGTTAGCGTAGGTATTGTTAATAGATTAGTTCGTCAACTATGTAGTGCATTGGCCATTGAAGTTGAGGTCTATGAAACCAGATACTTTTCCTGCGGCACTGGATTAGCCTGCATTGTTTCTAAGAAGTGCCAATCTTGAAACCTTGGCGGGCCTCTTGTGAATTGAGCGATTCCTTCCTATCCCGTGTGTATGCTGTTTCAATTTCAGTTGTTTTGAATTTGTTGATTTTTAATTCGAAATATGTTGATTCATTTAGTGTGTGGCTTGATCCTTATGTGCAGTTATGATTACTCAGGATATGGTGCATCCACTGGCAAGGTTAGTCTCTCCTTTCTTGTCAAGGCAGTGGTATATCATTAATCCAGGACGGGGTTGTGGACGGTCTTTCTAGGCAATATTAAGTTTGACTTTCGTTATTCTACCCATCAATTCATGTGAATCGTTTTTGGTCAAGATACCCCACATAGGTTGATCTAATTCTGACAGGATTTATGAGCCTTCTCACATAATGCCAACATTGTTAACGCCTTTTGGATTAGTACGGTAATGCTTACCCACGAACCGTGGTAAATCGGATTTTTAAATGTGAATCCTCTCCGTGCTTTGGTAACTGGGATATTTGCATAGCAGTATCTGATTTGGTTTGAGCTCCGGCTTTTCCCACAAACCGTGGTAAATCGAATTTTTAAATGTGAATCTTCTCCGTGCTTTGGTAACTCGGATATTCGCATAGCAGTATCTGATTTGGTTTGAGCTCCGGATTTTCCTCTATGTGGTCCTGTTTTGGTCGAACTCTTATCGTGTTTTTTTTGTTTTTATACTTATTGTTTTGGTGTTTTGATTTTTTGATGTTTTGTTTTGTTTTGTTTTTTTGGTTTTCTAGCCAAGTGAACCAAACACATATGCAGATATAGAAGCAGCATACAAGTGCCTGGAGGGCACGTATGGTATTCGCGAAGAGAATATTGTGTTATACGGGCAATCAGTAGGCAGCGGACCTACTTGTGATTTGGCTACTCGGCTACCCAGTCTTCGAGGTGTTGTACTTCACAGTCCAATCCTTTCCGGACTTCGAGTTATGTACCCAGTGAAACGCACGTACTGGTTTGACATTTACAAGGTATGCTGATGAACTATTCCTTATTGCAGCAACACGTAATGCAGGTTTCACAAATTCACACGGAATCTCTTCCAAAGCTTTTATTTTATATGAGCAGACCACTCACTTATTTCTGACTGAAATTAAAAAAATAAGACTCATTCATTGTAGCATTTCCATCTTGGTACTACTGGGGACTTGTTCAGCGGTCTGTGGGGCTACTTTTTCTTTCCTTCACCAAGATTAGACTGTAATTGCTATTATGTCCTTGCCATTGGCTGTGTGAAATCGGTTCTTTTGTAATATTTCGCTTTTCTATCCCTTCTTACTCTCAAGATACTCGGCTGAAGTCGCATCATTATTATTATATCTCTGAATGATGTTGGAAATAGTTAAATTAATGCTTCTCCTAAAATGTGTATTTTCTACAATTAATTTTGCAGAACATTGACAAAATTGGTCAAATCTCCTGTCCCGTACTCGTGATGCATGTAAGTATGCGCTTTCCTCCCTCCGAATATTTCCTCAACTGTGTCCATATTTTGCCCAAAACTTACAAATTTTCTCTTGTTCATGCTCGGAATGGAGTAGTTTGGTTTATATGCTATTTTTCATGTATTAACTGCTGATCATAATTTATAGTTTTGTGGTAGAAATGTTACTAATTCGAAGATACAAGATTGATTTTTATCGTTTTATTTTTTCGTGAATGACTTAAGTTGACTGATCAAATGGCGAGTTTATAAATTACAGGGAACGTCTGATGAAGTAGTTGATTGGACACACGGTAAGCAACTACATGATCTATCCAAGGAGAAATACGAGCCGCTGTGGTTGAAAGGTGCTGGTCATTGTAATCTGGAATTGTATCCAGAATACATCAAGCACCTCCGCAAGTTCCTTCAATCATTGGAGCGATCTCCTGACAGCACTAAGAAGTCCTTGGAATCAGCCTAGACCTAATTTCAGTCGAATGTGTTCAAGAATCTTCTTTCGGGAGTTTGTATATAACGCCTTGCTGCGGTTTACATGTTTCAGGAGCTTTCTGGTCTGGCCCGACTAACTCTGATAGTGCTTAGGAAAAGGTGGATTTCGTTTATTGAGTCTGACTTAGCATTTCACTAGTGGTACTTCCGATTAGTTTTTCACAAAGCTTTCCCAAGTTAGTGGAGCAGTAGAAGTTTCTTCAAGTGGACCAAAAAGGCTATGCTATTTTGTTTTTATTACAGGGTGCAAGTTCGTTCTTAGAAATGTATTGCTGATTGTGAATGTTTTGTCCAGCATGCGTCACCAATCATTGTAGTCGAAATAAAGTCATCCTTTCAAAAGGTCGTTTGTGGCGTCACATTCAAAGGTTTACTTTTAAAATAATGTGGAATAGTTTGTCGTTTGAGTGTATGGTTCACTGCGTTGCCACTTGGTAGGGTTTGTGTTTTAAATTTTATTTACCGCTTCTTGCCACGGATCGAGACATTATAACTTTTTGAATTTTGCAACTGGCGTAAGAGAAAAATGCAGCTTTCACGTAGTAACATGACATGGGTATTTCTGGAATTATCAACGATATACTCGAGTTCCATCTTGAAGGAGTTTTCCGCTGTGAATCGAAATCACAAGGTGAGACTAAGTCGCTTAACACACGTATACAAAATTTTAAAATTAATCGTGGCCCTTAGTATTACTATTAGGAATGAGTAGCTGTCGACTGTTGCAAGAAAATGCATGAAGGATACTTTCTCATTTGGAAACTCATTTGTGGCAATCAAGAAAATCTTGATGTATCTAGGGTTGGAATTCCACCACAAACATGATCCGCAATACATACATGTTTACAAATACACCTCGATGATAAATGGATAGTTTACAGGCACAAATCGTGTCTGATAAGAAACAGAATGAAGTCCTTGCAACTAAAGAATATATTACAAATTCCACAAGAGTTCCAATTTCGAAATATAGTACAACTTACTATGAGATTTTACTTGCCATCATTTCAATACAAACATTGTTTGAGTTTTAACATAACATATTTAGGTTCTGATGTTGCTAGTGTGGGATAACAAAGAGCTCATGCTAGCATAGGCTTAGACTCACTAATATTGACCAAGAAAAACAGTATGAGAGAAAGGATGACCCACAATGGGTACGGGAAATAGAGTCTCAAATTTCGAAAGCTCTACAATGCTTCCTGCTGACCAGATTTTATCTGGTAAGTACAGAATATACATAATGTGAGTTGAGACCAGACACTCCTATTCATTTGAACCCACCTGAAAATTTCGTGGCTTGAGTTAATAGATAGCGGAGTGGAGGAAAAATCAACTTTTCTATTAATTTAGTTCTTCGAAAATAAAGATGCAATTTCTGAAGCCAGACCAAAAGTCTTTAAACCTTAATAGAAGCAATGACAACTGTAACATGAAAATTGGGCACACGAATAATCCATCGTACTTACCAGATCGCATGTGAACAATACTTATGGAGCACAAATTATGGAGGAAATCAAACCTTTGGCTGTAATAAGAAAGAAGATGAAGAATCCCTACAGATGCTTACATCACCAGATAAAGAAGATAAATGATGAGAAGATCAAATGTACAAAGGAGAGGAACAAACCGAGTGCTGCAAGCCTGCACCATATATAATGAACAACACTAATCCGTATCAGAATTAAAGGGCCTCAGATTTTCTAACAGGTCTCTTGTCCCACCATTGACTAGATGATCAAAGCCATTAGATGAGCCTGGTTTCTCATCATGTTTCTTGGGCATCGGTCTGTTGCTCAAACCCCATATCCGAATCGTATGGTCGTCACTGGCAGATGCAAACATATGAGGATTCACCGGATTCCAGCTTACGCTGTTAACAGTGCCTGAATGACCTGACAACACGTCAAGTAACTCACCATTCCACCTGTGCCAGATGTATACCTGCAATACAATTACGAAAAACTTAGGGCATTTTCCGTAGTTGTGATAATTGCTATCTAAGTATCGGTTCTACTTGAAAATTACTGGGTTGATTGATCCAGAATGACGACAACCATGCAGAAGCACTCAGTATGGCTGAGAAGGGAATAAGATGTAAAACAGAAAAAGAAAATTCCAAGGAAATGAAAGAGAGACTCGGATATCCATTCGCGACTCAAAGACACCAGAGAGACAGACACACAGAGAGAGAGAGAGAGAGAGAGAGAGAGAGAGAGGGAGGGAGACCTGAGAATCTTCGCTACCGCTGACAATAAATGCATAATCGGTTCCACCGAAGCAGGATCGAATCACATATCGCCCTTGTTTGTGACCTCTATATTTCTTAGGCAGATCTTTTGTAGCTGCTGAAATGTCCCACAAATGTATCTCCTGACTCACCAAGTTAACCAACAAATATCTTCCATTTTTGCTCACTGAAAGTGAAGTAATTGGCTTCTCCTCCTCGATGACTCGCTCTGTTTTTTCCTCCAAGTTGTAAATGCGGATGTTCTTATGATCACAAATGCTAACCTGCCATGATCCATAAGAGTCATAACTTCATCACTGAAAATGCTTAATAAAGGATGGTACACTTGTGGTTTACATCACAGCGACAAAACTCTTAACGAATGCTGAGACACATGGGGCATCTTCTATGATACTAGGTCTGAAAAATTCGGAACCCGAAGTGATACATGGACAGTTTAAAATATTGTATATTTAGTTATGTTTTTCGGAGGAAATAACCTAGATGTATGAGGTATCCTTCAGATCAATCAGAACATATAGACATGTAGAACATTAAATATTAAAAAATACTTACCATATGACTTCCGTCAGTTGTGATGGCCAAATCATTGATGCGAGGCATGCGGGCACCTTTCCAAGCCTCCAACTCATGCCCCTTTACGAAAATGTCAGAACCAGGGACAAATATACAAAATCAGAAAGATTTGAAGCACAAAATATCTGAGATAGAACACCCAAGGAATGAATTGCCACGGTCCAATCAATCTTTTTCTCAAAAAGTGACGAACTGAGCGTCCTCGTCTCAAACAACGTGTCTAAATAGAAGGTCAGGCCTGTGGATCCTCAATGTGCAATGCAATTTTAAAATATTCAAACCTCTAAATAGTTAGGAGAAGTACAAGGGAAAAAACAATAAAGTAAAGGGACTTGGCCATGAACCGACATAGAATACCAACCAGATTTTCATACCTCTAAGTCCCACATATAGATACACTTGTCACCTCCACCAGATACAAATCGTTTTCCATCTGGGAACCATGCACAGGACGTAAAGCAGCTATTTGGTTTATCATAGGTATATTTGCACTGCCCAGTAGAAATGTCCCAAAGCTTCACGACTTCTTCATTCCCGCAAGTGAGTAGCATGGTGTCATCAGGACTCCAGGCTACAAAAGATACAGGCTTCGAATGACCAGTGAATTTATACTTCACCTTCAGGGAATCACCTTCTACAACCTGCGAATAGTCGAATAGCAAAACATAAGTCATTCACTGTCTGCTTGAGGCATTACTCACTTGAATAATTGTGAGCAGATACCTAAAACACATTAAGAGAAAAGGGAATAATAACTGCTTTTTTTGAGAGCCAGACATCATCCACAAAAAGCAACCAACCTCCCAAATGATGGCTGTGCAGTCTTTAGATGAAGATGCAAGGTAATATCCATCATGCGAAAATTGCAAAAACCAGACCTCATCATCATGCTCATCTAAAACCTGCGCAAAAGTGATAAAAAATTAATTTAAGAGCCAGCAAAGTTGCTGCGGCTGTGAAAATACGTTGAACCAGAAAATCTATAAACAACTCAAAGGCACATAAAAGAACCTTTATTCCAAACATTGACACTCAATTCTTTCCCACGTGAAAAGACAACCAGAACACGAACACAAAAGAGGGTAAAGAAAATAATAGGCGATAGACTTCTGTACCTGCAAAGTCCGTGTTGGAATTTGGTCCCGACTACAGCGATGGTCTGAGTAAAGAGACAGGACATGATCCAGCGTATTGTGGTAAACACATGCTTCACGTTGCACTTGAAGTGCAACCTCAATAAGATGCTCTAATCGCCTCTCAGGTACCATGATTGACGGTGGAAGCAACTGCTGTAACTCTTCTAGCAAACTCTGACGAGACTCTTGCCCAGCACCCTTCCATTGGGCTTTCGCAAGCAGGTCCTCTGGAAAACATACTATGAAGCTCGCCAGCTGATGAACTTTGGAAGTGCTGACTCCAAGAGGAGATATCTCTGAGCGCAAAGTCTCCAGCGCTGCAGTTGTATTGCTAGCCTCTAAAGACTCCAAAAACTTCTGTTGCAAAACGAGAAATAATGCAGCCTTGTAGGTTGACTCCTCAAGGACGCCAATTTCAGATAACGTGGCTACGCATTCATCCCAACGCCCTGCCAGGATGTCCTCGCGAAACTGCTGCACAGCTGGCGACTGAAGTCGAATACCTGACTCCTCTTCCAGCACTGCACCTGCCTGTTGATAGCCAAGAGAAAACAGCGCTTGCTCTATGATCCTCACAAATTCCACTTTCCGAATTTGACCATGAGACCCCACCGTTTCGCCATCATTAGAACAAATACTTCTGGCCATTAGGGCGGCGGACCCCGTGGCTGCCACACCTGTCCGAGACCCCTCACAGGGAGTTTTATGACTAGGCTTTGAAAGCTTCTGTCGCTTCAAGGGGGGTTGCCCAACGTCACTATCTCCTCCCATGTAAGGGCGTTAACCCGATGGCTAGCCCATACATGTGAAGAAAAGAGAGGAGAATTTTTAAGTCCCCAAAGAAAACCTCCAAAGATTGGATTGCTGTTTGTCAGCACAGCTCCAATACCCTGTCACAGTCCAGATTCCGGAATTCCAATGATGAGAACAACTACCCACAAAAGTGAGAGGCGACGAAAACAAGCAACGTAAACCCACGCAGATGAAATTACAAGTTCATAATTCTCTCATTCTGATATTACGTGTGACATTACAGGTCAAATCCAGAAAACCCTAAAGCTGGCTTCGAGTTTCACGGTCGAACAAAGAACCAGCCAACAATACTAACTGCGAGAAGAGAAGTTAACACCCGACGGCAAGATCTGCTCTCAACGTGTATGGAAGTTGTGCGCAGATACTGTCCAATCGACAAGGAGCAGAAATCATGTCCGCGTTATTCCAGAAGACGACAACATATCCAATTTAAAAGTCCATCACGACGTTCGAAAACGAAAGAGTGTGGAGCATCGATCCCGAGAGCGACAGATTGCATCTACCAACAAATGAACTATCGTGCGGAAGTGGTTGGTTGGTCAGAGCACGTGATTGCAACAGAGAAGACAGTGCCCAGAACTTCATAATGAAAGCGAAGAAAGGCAGATGTTAAAGGATTCCAAATTCACAGCACTATCCCTAGTCTAAAATATACAATCAACCTATAACCCTAACGTGAAAAACACAACAAACTACTAATTCTTCAACCAGATAGTTAGGCTAGCAACGTGAGAGAATCCAACTCATACACGGAAGCTAACGGAAAGTAAACGGTGGACTCGTTCCCACTGACTAGAAACACGCCCATAATCCGCCCTCACGCTGTGCCTCAACTGAGAGGAGAAACGCAAACCCTAGTCCACCTGAAGAAGTAAAGCCGACCGTACTGCCATCCAAATACGCTGTCAATCGCGTGCCCCGCATCACACTACGACACTAAACCGCCAATGCTTCAACACCCAATAATCTCACAAAAAAACCTTGCCGCCCGACACCGTCCGAGAAAATCCTCATTTCAGGCAACACGAAAGCCCACCCAGGAATCAATCCCACTCAATCCACGGCCGAATCTTCCCTCCTACCGACACCGCATTCAAGACAACCATCATATCCCCATAGCTCCCCTCGGGACTAAACCGCGCGGAAACGACCATATCCTCATCTCTGCACTTCCTGAAAATTGGTAAATTGCTCCGCCTGCAACAAGAAACAGACACCAACCCAATACGCGAAATCTCCAATCCTCCTGTGGGGTGCCAGGCGAACACCACCACCGGCTTACACCCCTTCTTCTCAAGCTTTTCTTTCCTCGGACTCGCAACAACAACAGCGGAGAAAGAGATGGACCCAGGGGAAGAACACAACAAAGTGAGACTTACAGAGGGAGATAAGAGAGCAGAGCAGCAGAAGGCGACAAGATTTGTTATGCAATCGAGGAGGAGGAGGGGGGAGTGGAGCAACGGCGCTGCAGCAACAACATGCATCAATGCTAATGGGAAATGGCAGAAGCAGTACTCAGAAGAACCCCGCAAACACGTTCAACAAAATAAAAAAAATATACAAAACAAAACAAAACTCACGCTGGCGATGAAACTGGAGTACACGTTTCCGCAGTTGCGGAGACAATGACCTTTGACCGCGCGCGAGGTTCTCCCTACCACCGTGGTCTGCCCCCGATTACCGGTTGGAGCGGGTGGCACACCGGCACTGCCCCGTTACCGCCGCGTCGGATCCCGGTGTCTGTTTTTTCCCCTCGCCTGCTCGGGCCACGTTTTTCAGTTATCTCAATTATATTTTATCCTCTAATATGAAGGTACAAGGCTTGATATCATTGGTATGGAAAATCAGTGCCAAAAAGGAACTTGATCTTTTGGTCGTGTCATGTCACATCATGGCATTTTACTCTAATTTACATACTGCTTTTTTCTCACACACTTGGGTGTGTGTGAACTCACATTCTGTGGGCTAATGCTGATGTTATTTTTGTCGCATGACAATCAATCAATACAGAGATTGGATTTCAAAATATCCTGTGTCTATATACTAAAAAACAAAACTATGTCGTGAGTAGCAAATACCAAGTTGCATATTGTTGTCAGGAATTGGGTTTTGTTGTGGTGAAGATATCATATCTGACCATTGCAGTGGTCGATGATGGATTGGTCAGATCCAAAATCATACAATTTTCTAACAAAGAAAATGTAGATTTAAAAATCAATTTTGAACTCGAATTTTGAAAAAAGATCATGGGTAATAAAAATTAATCTGAAATACATGATTAAATCAAATGAATGACATATCAAATATGATAAATAAACGACTATATGAAAGACATATTTAATTTGATTACTTTACATTTCGTGCTAAATAGTATATAATTACGTGGAGATGGTGGAATCGGCCACGTTTTTGCAGTCACAGACAAGTGGGTTCAGTCCCTTCAACTTCAATAATTGATTCGCGATAAAATTTATGTAGACCTGGTAGTGGTCTCCCCGCCAAATATATTGAAACAACAGAGGAACTGCATGATCCGAACTACTGAAACATAACTTTGATAACAGTGAGAATTACTCAAATATCTGGATAACAATGTTTTACATCCCTAGCCTCTAATATTATTGAGCTACAAAATTCAAGTGCTACCCGACAGCTGTACACAGATTCTGACTAATGGATTCAATGTTACCAATTATGAGGTGAGGTGATGAAGACTGAATCGACCTCCTACAAGTGGAGCACCTAGAAGCATCTAAGAACCCCAGACAAATACATCTGCGATATATGTCTAACGACCGTCTGAACTCTGATTCGACTTTAACTGGTTTGAACTGGTCCAAGAGACCCGAATTCGAGCTCTGAAGAAAGTCGTGCATTTCCTTCATGTAGAGAGTGCTGCATTATGACAGGTGGTGCGCCTGAGCCCATTCCAGGATGACCATTACTGGTTTCAATGGGAGACCCAGACGAGGTGTTTTGACTCGTAGGAGAAGGGAGCGAACTCGGGAAAGGTGGAACTCTTTTACCCTCTGTTTGCTGCACTAAACTACTATTCCCATCCAGGTCAGCAGCAGGAGTTTTTTGGTAATTCGTCATGTTTTGTGCTCGAGGTTCATGCTTGTTCTGCTGTCCACGACCTACGAGTACAAATACTAAATAATTAGGAGAAAAAAAGTTCAAAAAGATCTAAATCGAGAAAAAATGAAATCGGTGAAAAAAATAGCCAACTGTGTTCTCAAGATCCCATTATCATCTGGCAAAGTTCATTCCAATACCTTGCCCAGAATTCCTGTACCGATGTATATGCAATTGATTGGATCCTTCCCAATCTTTCCGATCTTGTTGAGCGTAAGCTCCATGTTGATTTCCTCCCCGTCCTCCAGAACGGAGCCTTTCTCGATTAGAATACGCGTGCCTCTGAGTAAATCAAGACACCGGACACATCAGAAAGCTACACACAGAATGTAAACTTCTTCGTCAAAAACACTGCGTAGGTGCCCCAAGAGAAGACATGACGATTTTGTACTTGAAACCTATTCTATCCAATTAAAGAAAAATGTCTAGTACAACAGTAACCAAACCCTCGTCTAGAAGCTCTACACCATTAAATTTTACAACTACAACTCAAAGGGATGATTAGTCGCAATTAGATGAGCAACCCAAAGACATTGATATGAAACTTGTAATTTATTCAAAACAAGTTGCAGCAACCAAAAGTAATCATTCAGAACATTTGTTCTACATCAGTTGGAGTTGACGTGCATCCAACATCGCGACTCCATAACATAAAGAAAAAATGATACCTGGCCATACATGATTCCAACATACATCCACATAATGGACAAGGTTCAAACATACAAGTTCATGCAAATTGCAAAGACAACCTTCGCAAAATTCAAAATACACTTACCGGATCGGGAAAGTAGGTGCCTGTGCCAGCCCTAGACTTTGGCAAGGATTCCTCATTATCGTGGATAGGAAAATTCCGCGGTTGATGTAATCCATCTGCTGTTCGACCACGAGAGGAATACGGCGGAGTCGCTACTCCAACTGGATATGGAATGCTCAGTCCTCCATGAGGGTTTCCATGAAACCTGGCTGATCCCTCCCATAATTGAGGGCCTTGCTGGAACTTGGTTGTAGAATTAGGACTAGGAAAAGCCATGTTGGAATACTGAAATGAGCGCGAAAGATGCTCTCGGTGACTCTCGAGGTCGCCACGGAGTATATCATCCTGTAAATCACCAGTGTCAGCCTTCTGACCGCTCCTGTCTATACTAGATGCTTCCATTTTGTTGTCTGAGTTATGAGGCGTTTTATTGCCTGCCCTTTTTGGCCGCTCAGAAACACCAACACCGACCTAAAATTCCGAGGATCTTCACCTAAGAATTGCTATTTGCAGATGAAAGAAAGATAGGCAAACAAAATGAAAGCTGATTCTTGTCCGGGTATATTTATGTAGATGTCTCGTACAAAGGACCACTATCCTAAGAGGATTTTGATGACACTATTTACCACTCAGTATAAACAGAATATAATATAACTCAGAAGAACGTACTAAACCAACAGAAACAATGACGCCAAGACAGTAAAAACATGCTCATTCGATCTCCCAAACGAATAACTAACCTGTGGCATTGCCCTCATCCTCGAATCTTCAAGTGATCGAGATCCAAGGATGTCTGTTGCGGAATCCATGGAGCCATTGGAATATGCACCACCCACAGTGTCCACTCTAACGACACCATCGGAGCCTGTAGGAAAGACGTAAATATGAGGGTAGTACGGGGTTGGGAAATTGTAAATTGGTTGGGGTATTGCCATAAAAACCGTCTCTATGTGACGATTTCTTAAGGACGAACCCATTGAAACAGCTGCAAACTCAGAACTAGGTGGATAGAAAGAACCAGAGGGACCGCCAGGTACACTAGCAGAAATGGGCGATCGCATCTTTCTCTCCAATGTGGAAGAGGAGGTCGGATCGCTTCCAGCACCTCCTTGATAAGTTGGCACTTGAAGAGACTGATATGCAACCGTTCCGCCAGGTTCCAGGGTACTAGATTGCACAACAGAGCTTTTGTGATGGTTAGAGGGGGCAACACTCGGCATCTCCTCGTAGCTATGAGTTGATGCAGAAAGTGGGAAGTGCAGTGAGGCAGCTTGCAGATTCCCAACCGATGCCTGGCTAGATTCTAAGCTTGGCTGATTTAGCCACTGAAGAGATAAATCAGCAGCACTGCCATCCACACTTCGAACAACTTCCCTTTCATTAGGTGATTCATCACTAGGAGTTATGATTTTTCTACTGTGTTGTTTAGTACCATTTGTTTCTTTCAAAAGTTTTCTCGTAGAGGTCTTCACATCCGAGGTACTTAAAAAACTCTCTCGACTTCTCAAGTCTGGTTCCACATGCTTCACCCCTTCTTCCAACTGGCTAGAAGCTTCAGCTTGTCTCTCATCACTCAACAATGATGGAGATGGGGTTTCATCTATTGCTCCATGTGCTCGCGATCCCGTCGTCTCAACAGCATGGACACGATCTCCTGAAGAGGGTTTTAATTTCCCGGAAACTTGAGGCAGCATCGGAGAAGTACGAGAGCCGGGACGAGCAGAGCCAGTAGAGACAGGTGGATTCTCTGTTAAGAAGGAAAGACCTGGAGAAGCGCTGGAAGAAACGGAAGTCCTATGTCGTGACTGCACTTGGTCCTATGGCATTTAACGGGTCCAAGTCAAAAAATCGTTAAACTTGCCAAAAGTACTCGCTCAAAAGATGAGAAGATCACCGCATCTCCTTTAAGGTAGAATGCATATAGCTGTAACAAATCGAATCCACCTAATCACATACGGTCGCAACACTATGACCTACACATTTCTCCAACATAAATAGCCAATATAGCTGAACATCCCCGAGCAGTATATCAGAGCCATTGAGAAGATCCCAACAAGACGTTATTTCAGAAACTAACAAGAAATCAAAACTCAAAAGGCAGAAGAAAAAAAATGATACACATCCTACACAGTGTCAACATTTCAATAGGGCAAGTGAAACAAACTCGAAGGATCGTCTACTAATATAGAACTCACCTCTAGAGGTGGCCGCAAACGCTCCCACTGCTCATCGGAATGAGGAGAAAGGTCCCAAATATGACTGCCAGCACCATCTCCTAAAGGTGCAACCGAAATCATGTAAGATGGAGCTGCTGGCAAGGAGGACGGCAATATGCCTGAATTCTGCATGGCTAAGTATGAATTCGTCCGATTCAAAACTGTCTCCCCTGACGGAGAACTAGGGTGAGTTCCAGGCAAACTTGAGGCAGAAGGAGGTCCTGCTATACTCGACATAGGAACAGGCATAGCAGAAGATACAGCCAAATGCATTTGAACAGGGTAGGGAAATGGTGGAAACTGAAAAAAAGGAGGGAAAAGGGTTGGAATAAGCACTGGCTGTGACATATTCTGATTACCACAGTCCTGATTGCTCCCATGAGAGGAATTATCGCCGGAAGAGGTAGAGTCTTTCTGACGTGTTAACCGCTTATTGTAAGCGGTACCACTCTCCTCAGCAGCTGCTCTTTCAGATGTGGATGTATCGTTCTCACCATTAGAAAAATCCTTACGATGAAAGCTTCCATGATTAGACCTCATTTTGAATTCCCTGGATACTCCCGGTGGTCGCCCAACGTCATGAGCTGAATAAGGAAGATTAATGTCGGAAATATTCCTGCTTTGAGGCACATCACCATGTCTAAGTGAATCGCCTAACGAGGATCTCCGTCTTACGGGATCTTGACTAGGTGTTACTACTGGATATTCCCCAGTCATCGAGCTTCTAGAATGATTTGCAAATTCGTGGTCCTCGGTAGAACTGCACCAAAAGAAACTACCTTCAGTTATACTAACCCTCGTAAAATTATGCAACCAAAAATCACACAGGGCAATGAAAGCTCAATCAAGAGTTACCTGCGATTTGCTGTCATAGGCTTTTCAGACTGCTCCGGGACATGGCAATAATTGAGGCCTTCATTTTGCACCCTACCTTTATCTCCATCAACAATTGGATACCGGCCCTTTCCACTAACTTGCCTCCACTGTCCTTCGGAACTCGCAATCGAGATGTCAGAAATGGAGTGGCCAGGGCCAGGTTCTGTTCCTTTCAGCCTCTCTGGCTTAGTATCCGAAGCAGACGGCATTGTGTTGACTGTACTTCCCAAATCCCTATCGCTATTACAGAAGAAAGGCGCATCAGTTGTTAAGGTGGTGTCCTTCCTTCTCATATTAGATTCAGTCTGCACATCGTTCATCTGCTCTGCAGTATCCACATCACTACGAGCTCTATTGTCCAATTGTCCTGACCGGCTCACGTACTGAAATTGGGGCCTAACGTTCTCCTCAGAGTAAGTTAGGTTTCTTTGAGAAGAGAAAGGATCTGCTCCGTTTTCTTGCGTATATCCACCAAGTAACCTATGTTGAGAGTGGGCACTTCCAGCTCCAGGAATATGAGGCTGACAGCTACGTGAAAGGGGGTTGCCAGTGTCTGGTCTCCCGCCAATTCGATACCGCTCTAGACTTTTGAAAGTACAGGAAAAGAACGATTTGAACTTTTCATTTATCTGATCTGTAGGACATTCGAGAACTTCTCCAAGTGTGCGCGCTCCTAAACCAAATGCTGAACGTATCCTCTTAAAACTACCTGCAACTCAAAATCCAACAAAATGTACCATGTCGTCATCTACAGCACTGGTTATGACCACCGGAGAACACAAAACCAAGCAAATTAGAGCAAAATGGAGACAGTGTCATACGTCACACTCAATGCTCTACTAGGCCACCATGTTAGCTGTCACGTACACGTCTTTAATCTAAAAAATTGAGATAACCGAATACAGGTGCAAGTTTTCAAAATTTAATCGGAAGGACACTGAATACCCAAGTGCTTGCAAAAGAAATTTATACACGCACCAACATTAACACTGCGACCAAGATTGTTGGTGTCACGTATTGGATCAAGAACATTCAGAAACTTGGTGATAAAATTGCGTCTTTGGCTGCTCTCCTGACCACCCTTAGCATCAGAATATGAATCAATGCAACGCTCAAGAAATTCCTTACTAAGCAACAATTTCCCTCTATCTTTCCGAGGAGCCTCGGCAAAATCACTTATTCGGAACGTCTTCCGAGCAGACCCTGCAAGAACAAAGGAAGCATTTTCCATAAGCACCTCTTGACAATGAGAAGCATGTAGAGACATTGTTCTAGTAACGAAAAGGAAGAAAACCGTGTTTCTTGGTTATAATAATTCAAGAGAAGGTCGGAACGTAAGTAATTTTCTGACGTACTTGAACATGGTCAATCTTTTAAAAGGCTACTTTTGGTAAGAACAAATAGATATAAGCAACGATCAGGACATCAATACAGGGCAGTCATTGATACTGCGCCAAGTTTACAATACTTCATTTTACAGCACAATTGAATGTCATAGGCAAATATGTCACCTAAGGCATGTGACAAGCTTTTAAACCATGAAAAATACTAATACTTTCTATAGTGAAAGAAATATATGCAAAAAACCCTCTTGTCTCGAATTTTACGACAATTTAAACAACCAGACCATAAACGGACGACATACCAGAAGATATTTCCGTGATACGGGCTAGAGGCACTGGACCCCACATGGTAACACAGTATTTGTCCCAATCGAAATTGCAGAAATAAACCAGAAATAGATATAGCACCTGAAATGTATCCGCAAAAAAGCCAATAAATTAGAGAAATATAGTTCGTTGCACATTCTTCACACATAGACTAAACCTAGAAATAGTGATCATTAAAAATTATTATTTTTTGAGGATTTATGCTATATCCAGGAAGCGGCTGATACCACAAGCCACAATAAATGCGACAATGTCAAGTTATGCGGCTGTTAACAAACTAGAAGGACCCACAACAATCCCCCGATGATTGAAACTTGCAAATTTAAGTGCTAACTAAAATCACTTAAAGACTTCGCAGTAGAAGAGACATATAATTATAAGAAATGCTTTTTAAAAAAAGGTTAATTAATTAAAAACCAAGCTCAAAATTCCGCACAGTAAAAGAAAGTCACGTATCTGTAATTAAAGTAAAATGTTCATCAACAGTGAATATTGAAGCACTACAACAGACACTAAAATTGCGAAGTCTCCAGCATGGACACCAACAGCAATGAAACGAAGCTACATAACATGAATCACAGATTATGTTAACTGATTATTTTAATTATATTCTCTAAAATTACCCTCCCTCATGAGCAGTCTCCAATCTATGAACAAGTTCACGACGAAACAAAAATGAACATCATATTGTAAAATCACATTTTCCAATTTTATCACTAACCTCCAGTGGTCCACGTAACCGTCGCTTGGGGTGAAAGACATGGAATATATATAACACAAGGGTCTCCAGAGCATAAGTGGAGATAAGGCCATGATGTGCCCCTAATATGCGACTCTCATAATAGCACCATGCTTTCACCAATATGACGCTTCGTTTAAACAAGTGATTCTGTTTCAATTCAAAATCGTTGCGGTCTATTTCCCTGTCCACCTGCAACCAAAAATCGTTGCACAGCAATGAAAACATTGGTACCATCGACTATTTTCTAATGAACTAGCTCCTTTTGAAGGTGTACACTCCTCTTACAAAATAGAAGGAAACAGCAATTGCACTCAGCGATATTGCTTATGGTTAAGAAAAAATAAAACAAAAACACAAAATCCACCAAAAACATCATCATGGTACAATTAGTCGAGGTAATGGTGATCAACATGTCAATGAGGGCCTCACTACCGATTTAGTGCAACGTTAAAATTGATATGCGAAATAATTACGAGTTCTCTTGTCGCTAGGTTACTCAGTGACAAGTGAAATAGTAGGTCCTTCACCAGGAAAAAGCTCCCGGGTAAAGTACTATACTCTACACCTGAAATAAAAAATAATCATTTTTTCAAATGATTCCTCCTAATGAAGTGTATTTTCATGCCAACTACAATAACCAGCATATGTGCTCTCATATAATTTGATGTCTGCTTTAAGATACATTAGTTGTCTTTCCAACGTCCTTAAGAAATAACATGGCGTACATAAAACTAGGAAATCGGTGTGCTCATGGAGTACCGAGACAATTTTTCTTATTACACAACAACATTAACCTTAAAGGGCCTGGCAGAGTCGAATTCCCTGTATTCGACTTGTGTAGCACCATATTAACATGTTAAAAACAATCAAACACAAGTATAACTTCTTACAACATGGTTGCAGTTGCACCATATCGATGTTTTTAAACTTACGATGAACATTCACTTCACAGGCTGCACCACAGCAGTTGAAGAGATCGGACATCGAAAACAAGTACACATATTCAAGCATAGTCGCAGAAGTAACACTAGTTTCATGCATAAACATAAGGAATTTCCGTGTGCGGTAAGTTGCAAACTACTCGCGCAGACATATAGGAAGGTCTATTTACATATTAGATCGAGTGTTCACCGAAAATTACATCAATTCATCAAAATATCGAGGTTTCTATCAATCCGATTCCTCTACCAGGCATTCTGAGCAACAACAACCCTACTTCCTGATGATGTCCAGCCGCATTCAAACTCAAACCCAAGAATCATCCACATAATATAATTTCAAAAGGTTGAACGTTCACACTGTAAACGATAAACATGTAAAAACGTAGAACATAAGAACAACAAATCAACTCACCTCTTCGAGGAAGCAAAAAGTAGACAAACCCCCAGTCTGATTAAATGAGATGTCAACAACAATATTCTCCACCAGGCACTTGATGAGTTTAACCTGCGACACACAACGAATCCTCAGAGGAAAGCTCTAAAACTTTTAGAGCATACAGTGTCTATTCAAAACGCGTAAATTACAAAACCGAGTGAAAAACCCATATTTTTGAATGAAAATGTCATCCTCCTCAATAGGTTAAATTAGAAAATAAGAAAATTGTTAAAGAGGAGAAAAACTGGAAGTGGAATCTTACTTCGGCCTGTATGTACTGAACTTCCTTCACTCGAAACTCTGCATTAGTATCCTCCTCGGCTTGTTTGAGGGCTTTGACCACATCTTGTGCCCATGTCTCTTTCAAGTCATTTCGAGCAAATATTGTAAGATCAATATCCCCGTCTGGCAGATATGTCTTCAGTGGTACAGAGCCAAATTTCACTACCTGGTAAGAAGCAAAATAACCGCATTAATAGAGCACAGCACTTCCAACCAGATCGTCGTTCACATGAAGAATGAAAACGCGAAACGAAATTTGTCCAAATGACTGAAGTAAACAGCTCATATAAACGTAACATGGAAGCATTGCCCGCCCACTTTCTGCGCTAGCATTAAATCTTGAGCTGGGCAACTGAAAGATCGTAAAGACCGAAATTGCCACACCACTGACAATTTGATAGCATCTAAAGAAGGATACGACCTAAAAATCTTCACATGCTACCAGTCTCCAGCAGGAAAGCCTCTGAAGTATCGAATCTAATTCCAGCCATGTGTGTGAATAGCGGTCATGTGTTCACTTAACTCTCTTGCTAGATCAATAATGCTGTGTAAACAGTACTGATTGCAGTTCAGCACTGCTTTAAACAAACCATCTTAACTGACTAATTCAGAAATTCGAGATACATGTGAAGGCCGTGAACATTACAGATTGAGAGCAACCTTGCCAGGATCAATACCCTTTGCCAACTGTGCAATTCAAATCTATGCCCAAGAAATAAGCACGCTTCTTTAAAAGTGGGTTAAAAATAACGGAAACTTGTGAAGGTATACATCAAAGTTTTCGAACTTAAAAGTGTATTTGGCTCCAAAGCCACTGACGAACACGCATAGCGCAACAAAAATCGAACTTTCCATGACAATTTATGTAACCGGCACAGATGCGAACACGCTCCCTGAATCTGTGAGAAGGAACAGAAAGAAGTGTAATTTCTACATTAAGTGCAGGTGGCGAGCTAAGACCTTGCAATCAAAGCGATCTCTGATGAGGCGCTGAACAAAAGCAGTAACAGCTGTCCGTCTCTCCTCAGATGATCGAGTAGGCTTAATGGAATCAATAAGTTCAGCAGTGTGGCCTTCCACTCTACTCCACCAACCATCTTCCAATTTAGCTGCCGAAGAAAACGCAGTAGCGAACTGAGAAGCACCTTCCGTAGTGAGGCCGTTTGGCTGTGGCCAGCTTTCAGGATAGTCCATGCAAACCCTTGCCCCACGCGGCACCCTCTCTTTACTTCACTCGATTCTCGCCAAAACGGTACTCTTCCTCCTCACCAACCTCTCTCACCTCCCTCTGTTCCCACGCCCTCCCACCTGCCTTAAGTCTTCCTCAGTTCCATTCTGAAGGCTGACTTCCCCCAGTCAATGAATGGTCTCCTTCCGTGAATATCCAAACCTCTTTCCTTGCCCTACTCGTTCAAGGCGACTCTGAGATAATCCGGTGTAGCAACCAAGAATATACTAATAACTTGCTTCAGTTACAATAACACGATCAACTGAGCTTAGGAAGTCCATATCCATCACTGCAGAGATGGCCACCATACGTGTCTTCATCCTGGTGCATCTTCACAGCATGCTAAATCGATGACTGATGAATTGCGGACTACGTTAATAAACTGCAATCAACAGCAAATATTTTCAGTTCTCGAAGATGATACAAAAATACAGCAAGAAACCAAAAATAAGCATAACACAATAAATAATATGAAAAATGAAAGTGTGCACTGCAAGTCGGAGCCAGTATCCCATCAAAACGAATACAATAAAATGGATTCGCATAAAATATAAAAAAATAAAAACTATAACAAACTGAGCCTCGTGAAATTGTTCAACCTCCCCAGTCTCCGAAAATACCAACCAACAATAACAAACCTTCTCTGATTCTGGATACATTCACTACATAGAAAGACCATGTGATCAATCGAGACTTACCAACTCAACCTAATTGCTCCCATTCATACACTATGAAGAAGGGCTCGAGTGGGTAAAACCCGAAAAATCTCAAACCTACGAAGTGATTTTGGTCGTAGTCTCCTTTAATTCCCTGCGAGAAATGATCATGAGAGGCAGTTATTCGATAGCGTCACTATACTCTTCACATTCGATAGCGTTACTTGATTCTTATCCTAAGTGGGTCGAACCCCGATCAGACCTCGAAATCCGCACAGCTACAGCTATCGACGCCAAAAGGAACAGAATGGACACATCGCATCGTGACCAAAATCAGCAGAACGAGTTCAGACGCAAGCCCCTTCAGCCATCCACTCTCCTAGCTGCTTCACTGACACATGACTACTTCACCAGATCCCTAAAGGACTCCAAAGCTAAGTTTGAAATTCGAACTATCGCCGCAGCACTCCAGAATTCCTCCCCACGACCCGCCACCTAACACACCCCTCACCGAGACGTTAAAACCCAACCGAAGGGATCCCGCGTTTTGAAATAATGATATAATCGAACAAATTGGTGATGGAAAATCCCCGCCACCAGCTATTCAATTCTACATCAACGCAACTCAGACTGCAAACCCAAATGTCAACGGCGACAAAAAAAAACAACGATGGAATGAGGAATGAACAGTGAACCAATACAATGTCAACATGAAACCCAATATAAATACAGATGCGCAGAATTGAAAAAAATAATAATAATAATAATAATAAAATAAAAAATGAAGGTAGGCATTTGAGTAAACACGCACCGTGAATTTTAAAAAATAAAAGATAAAACAAGAAAAAGTGGAGAGAATGACAAATGCTATCCTGCTTCCAAACCCTCTGGCCCTCAATTCGACAAAACCCAATTTCCTCCAAAACCCAATTTCCTCCAAAACCCGACCAACGGTGCTTCGTCAATCACTCACTCCACCACAGCAGCTTCCACAGAACGAGACGGAGGATTGTGGAAGGGCAGTAAGGGTGCACCCTACAGCTGGGAGGCTGAGGACGTTGCCGAAGCCCTAATCGTGAAGAGGGGAGAGGGAGAGGCAGAGGAAGAGGCTTCGTGGAATAGAAAGAGGGGGAGGTTCACAGAAACTTTAGGGCATGCACGTCATTGCGACGGATCATCCCGCGTTGCACGAAGGCTTCCACGTACGATGATGATGCTGCTGCTGCAGGTGCTGTTACTGCAAGGAGGAGGAGAAGGAAGAGGAGCGGGGGACTGCAATTCGCAATTCTATTCGCTTACATTTTCATGTCAGTTTCAGTTTCATTCCATATCCTCCTCCGCCAGCACCCTCCTGCTCCTGCTACCCTCCCCCTGCACAAGCCCTAATCTCGTCTCCACCCCTCCCTTCCTTCCCAAAAGTGCACGATGCCCGCTGCCCCCAGTCCCGCCGTTTGAAATTCACGACGAATTTCTCCCTTTCTCTCCCTTCCCAAAGACGAAGACAACGACGACGACGGAGATGAGAAGAAGGAGAAGAAGAAAGAGGAGGAGGAAGAGGAGGGGAGGTGAAAAACTTGAACATGCTTTGCATGCTTTTGCTTGCTCACCTGCTTTACACTCCCAAGCCCCGTCTATTGCAATGGACACGAAGGACACCAGGATTTCCTTTAGGGTTTCGTACATCACAGTCCACCTTACTAACAACCTAGTGATTTTATTTTTTTTGTGTATTTCTTTTCACTCAAACTTGCATTTTTTTTCTTTCTTTTGTTGATTTTTTTAATGGATTATTATTATTATTATTATTATTTCTATTTGTGTTTATGTAGAGAGATGAATAAGGCATTTGTAATCAATATAATGAAATGGATTTCAAATAAAAATATGTTGATGTGTATGTATATTTGTATATAAATTTTTAGTATAGAAAGAATGGTGATAAAGACTAAAAGATTGTAGAATTTGTTCATTAATTTGTGGTCTGAATATTTTCTAGATTATGGTGCAACTATAAAGGGTATTATTAATGTTACACTAGATTTTGCTATTGCCACCATAAATCCCTATCCACCACATGCCAACTTTGTTTACTACCTTTCAAACCAATCAAATTGCTTTGTTCAATATCTTTTAAACCATTTGATTGAGTATATTTTATCTTGTAATAAAAAAATAATGACACCAAGTGGTTGGCGTTGTCGTGGCATTAGCAACACCTAATATAAAATTTATTCTTATTTTATTTAGTACTAAAAATATCTTAAATAGATGTGGAAGTATTATCCTTGAAATTCAATCATGTAGTCTCTTAAGCAATTTATTTGTATTTTTTTCTTTATTTAATGCATTAAATAAATTATTTTTAATAAAATATATTTAATTAGATTACAAATAATTAACTATATTTTTTATAAATTCTAGAATATCTTATAATATTTAGATATTATAATTTTGAAATAAGACATTTTTTGCTTCATTATTATAATTTAATTTGTGGACTACAAAACCAAAAGCCAGAAACATAAATTTATTTCATATCCATCTAATCTAAATACAAAAATTATTGATTGTGCTTATACTAGTTCTACATATGAAAAAAAACTTTTAAATAATTTTTTAAAGATTTAATATCACTAATTTAAGACTATACAAACTAATACTACAATTTTATCTAAACAATAGTATGGTTATACTTAGCTTGGAATAATGACTAAGATATATAAAAAATAGACCATATAGTTTTAGTAATAGAATTTTGTATGAGCATAAGTCTAATAATAATATTTATTTTTTAAAAAAATTATATTTAAAAGAAAAAAATTAAAACAAAAATATCTAAGTATTTTTGTATAATAGTTTAAATAATACATTCGTAGTTTTTTATTAACTTAAAAAAAGAATACTAATAAAGTAGATAAAAATATCTATTATATAAGACAACTTGGATATAAGATAAAGAAACAAAGAAGTATTTTGATTGGATGTTGAAAAAGGAATTTAAGGAACTTAGGGAATACAAAGTGGTTAGAATCTTAAGTACTTCTAAGAACCAAGTTTTTGGCACCTTGAGAATTTTCACTAACTGATTCATTTTTAAGATTAAGCACATTCAATCAATCAAAACAATGATCAAATTTTCTTTTAGATCAATTTTGATAATATATTCAATTAGAGTTATTATATATCATAAGCCAAAATAGGTCACAATTGTGACAAAATCCAAAATATTATTGGCATTTATTATACACATATTAATATTTGGTCGAGACAAACTTCTTATATTAAAATATTTAGTAGTAGGTTCTAACATGAAGAAATTTTTAAGATTGTGCAAGCTCCAATGTAAATTACATCTCTACAAAGCTTTAACTTTTGTTGCTGCTTTATAGTGCATTATTTTTTAGATAATCTTTTGGTCTGCACTGACATCATATGTATTTTCTAGTAGAAGCTAGAAGCAATGTAAGAAGAAGCAAAGGCTAGAATGTACCACTTCAATATATATATATATATATATATATATGTATAAGTTCCATCAATGGATCTTAATTGGTAGATTAATTAAAAATATAATTTTAAGTCATTTAATTTTATATATATATATATATATATATTAAGTATTTTTTAGTAGAATTTAGAAGTACTTATAAATTACAAAAGTCTTATTAGAAGAAAAGTTATTGGAATAGAGCCTTAGTAAGTCTTGGAGGTAATTATTTTCATTAATTTAATAATTTTTTTATTGCTAAATAATAATGTTTAATTTTTGAGATCAATATTTACTTTAGATTTTTATCTACATGTGATATAAAAATAAGCCTATAAATGTTAGTTAGTACTTAAAAAGAACATAAAAAAGAACCTCGTGTCTTTTTAATTATCTACATATAAAATAAGATATTTAGTTAATTTAAATTAATTTTATTACTATATAATTTATCAAGATATAAAAATATATCCAAAAAATTATATTATAATTATAGAAGTATTATAAGAATTTTTAAATTTTATCAAGCATATATTAAAAACAAAATTTCAAGACTTTTGTAAAATTGAGTTTTACCATCTCAGGAGCTATTATGATGAAATCGAGAAATATTTGAAGGCCATACAATCTTCTTGGACTAATTAAGTGATTTTAAATGCCAAAATAAAGTAAAAAATGGAAAAAATAGTTCTACTAGTAGTAAATAGGATGACCAACAGTTAATATAGTTCTTATAGAAAAGGATGTATTCAAGTCTCATATGGATTGTAGCACCTTAGGTGTAGATAAAATGATAAGATCAAGGCCTCAAAGAATTTATAAGATATCCTAATACAGTATTGGTGAAGCTCAAATCCTTTATCTATAAACAAGTTATCTTTAAGTTAAAGTATTTTCACTTAACTTTTCAAATATTTACTTCATATCTTATAATCTTTGTAACTTACTCATAATAAACTAGATTTACAAGTTTCTTACATCATTTGAAAGATAATAAATTACTTATTTAAAAATATAACTTTAATTTTTTTATCTTTATTTTTTATTGGATGAAAATCTAGTGAAAAAATTGTATCTAGGTTTTGAAGTATGTAATTGTTAGATTACATTCTTTTCACTTGTTTTTTTGTTTGTTGTTTATTTTTTCTTGTTTTTTTTCTTGTCTCACTCTACACCACCAATTAAAAGCAACTCTTAATTGAGGCTATCTTGTAATTTGAATTAAGAGGTGAAATGGTCTTGAAAGAATAATCATAATATATATATAAGTAATAAAAAGTAAAAAAATTAAGTGCATCTAATTAAATGCTTTGAAAGTCTTGCATAAAAGTTAATATTAATTATTTCTTATCCATTGTAATTTAATTTAAGTTATTAATCTACTAATTAGTTAAGATTCATACATACATTCAATCTACATCCATTTAATCTATATAATGGATGTCATTTCTATTTTCATCCTTAAAATCCATCACATCTTAATCGATAATTTTATCTAAATATTATATCTATGTAAAATTTTATCTATTGATATAATAATTCATTCAAGTTGATCTTTAAATCTTTTTAACTTTTCATCTAAGTTTCATCCATAATAACTAATTAATAGACAAACAACGCCATTAAATTTTTAATTAAAGAAATTTGGCACTTCGAAATCCATTGATGCATCTATCTTCATAAATTAATGTATGATGGATGATTTCTAGCTTTAAATTAAATTCAACTAGATTTATTAAGAAAAGACTTATAAATATATCAATCTTCTTAATTCTACATTCAAATTTGATTGTATCCATCTAATATTGCCCTTCAAAGTTCATGCTAGAATTCAAAAAGACATCATACATCTTTCTATAAAATTAGTATTAACAATGATCATTTAATAGGATAGTTTTTATGCCATAGTATGAAATTCTATAGCTCATTGAGAAGACCTATTAACTACTTTAAAAAAATTATAAAGATCAAAATATGTATTAAATATAATTTGATCCATTTTGAACTTTTTTAATATGTAATTATACCAATTTTCATAGAACTTGTTTTTATAAATAAAAATAAAATAAAAACTATATAATTTTATGATATATTTAATTATAAAATTAAAAATTAATAAAATTATATAGAAGTAAATAAAAGTAAATAAAATTATACACATTTTATTTTGAAGCTTCTTAAAAACTTTGTAGACACAAATTTGATTTTTTACACATTTATAGATAATTGGTAGGATTAAAATTTAGCCCATAAATTAGCCACATTTTATATTGTATGTTATAAAATATAAATTAATCACATATAATTGTCATAAATATATACAATTATCTAAATAAGAAGTATTTGTTAGAAGATAAATGAAAGTAGATTTGATAATATCTTCTAGAAAAGCTTCTTATAAGCTTTATAGATACACATTTGAATTTATACATGTTTTTAGTTGATTGATACGTTGTAAACTTCACTAATAAGTTGGCTATATTACACACTTATATGAAACTTGTTTTCCAAGTTACATACATATCTTACAAATTAGAAATGTATTGAAGGTCCTAAACCATATTACTATGTAGCTTCTAATTTGATAGTATATACAAAGACAAGAGTGAAGCCTTCTTCATTCTTATTAATATCTTTCTTCTACTTAGTCTTGTTTCAAGAGTCTTTAGTGCTCTTGATTTTAATAGCAATCATTTAAATTTTTATATTATTCCATCTTTGAGTAATTATCTATTTTTTTTAGTAAAATAAGAATATATTAATCTTTTGATTCTTTAAAAATCATATCCTTGATAATTTGAAAAGAATTTTAATTTATTTATTTTTTAAATGAATAAATTATTTTACTTTTCTTATTGTATTTAAAAGATTATAGACTACTTATTTTTAAATTATTATTATTTTTTAACATAGATTCTTTCTTTAAATTAAATAGATTATCTTTTTTTGTAGAAATTTTTATTTGATATTAGAGATTGCAGATTATCTTCTTTTAATTTGACTTTTGGATTTATTAAAGTTTTATATTATAAAGATATAAGAAAAAATTATAGATGATATATATATATATATATATATATATATATATATATATATATATATATATATATATATCAAGAATAAAAATATATTTATAACTATTATAGATTTTATGAGTTATTAAATTCATTCATTAGTTGTTTTAAAATAAAAAAATGTATTTAAAGTGTCAAATTATAATTATTAGATTAAGATTAGTTTAAAGATTTTGAATAAATATTAATTAGTAATAATATAAGAAATTATTAATTACATTAATTTAGACAATATATAAGTCTTAAAAGCTTAAAATAAAAAAATCATAGAAAAAAGCCTACATTAATACTAATTTTTAGTTCTTAGTTATTTTATTTATTGCTATTAATTCTTATTCTTCTTCCTTCTTCTATTAGATAGGTTAAAGTTTGTATTTTCAAAGAAAACTTTAACTTTTAGCATTCTCTTAACTCTTAGAATTATTAGAACTTCCAAAAATTAGTACAATCATAAGTTCTAAAAATTCATGAATTTTTAGGAAATTTTAAGTTTAATTTGATAGTAAAAATTCTACAAGTTCTTTGATAAAATCATAACACTATTTAGTGACTAATTTTTTATATTTAAATAATTAATTAGCTTTAGGTCATAATTCTTTAAAATTATATAAATATTATATTTTAGTATGGATTTGGACAAGCAAAGAAGGAATCTTGGAATAAAAATTTATTTTGAATATAATGGTGGAAATAGTTTTATCAAAAATATAATTATTAGATAATTATAAAAGTATTTAGCTGTAAAATCGGATTTAGATTTAGAAGGCCTTGTGAATCATATATCTTAATGAAATTCATTGAATCTCAATAGTGGAGATGTGGCAACTATACTTAGGGCTTCAAACACTTGTATAAAATGGTTGGACAATCAAGCCCTCACTCTTCTTCTTCTTTTTTTTGTTCATAGACAAAGCTATACAAATTTTTTCATAGGCTTTGTAAGTAGTTTGGTTGTTCTACTATTTTTCTTTTAATTTTTAGAATTAGATTTTGAAATTTTAGATAGAAGTATTAATTATTATTGCAATTTTTTAAACATAAAATCTTAGAATTTAGAATTTTCATAAGGAGAAAACCTCTAATTTAGTGAAGGCTCATATTCTACCTTTACAATTTGGTAGTTCTATTTTGAAAGGCTCTTTGTCATTGCTTACAAGCTATAAAGCAAAAAATATTGTCTTGCTAGAAAATTGATGAAGTATAGTTTTTTAAAAGCTATGAATCAATCATATTTGAGCTGGAACATGTTAGGATTGTTGATTCTTATAAAGAGGATTTGCTGCCTCCAAATTCAAGTAGCGAAGTCAAGGCACAACTTTGGAAGATAAAATTAAGAAGATTGAGACACTAAAAGGGCTGAAATTTTAGGAAAAGATTCTATTCAAAGTTGAAATTTCAATAAGCTTAGATTTACTAAAGGATAATCAAGGACCTAGCTGTAGCACTGAATTTAGTAGAAAGAAGATTACTGCCTTACCAAATTGAAGCATCAATTTTTAAGCGCAATATTAGAGTCACATAACCAAATTTTAAGGTAAAATTTTAAAAGTAGATGTGTCTTTAAGTCTTCTTTTTAACAAGACCAATTGGATTTAATTTGAAGCTAACAATCAGCCGTAGTATGTTAAATTAAAAAATGTGGATGTAGCAATAAGTTTAAAAGTACCAACCACCCTTGATTCCTATTTGGATGATATTATAAATTTATTATTTAAATATTATAAATAAATCATATAGATAGAAATTGACAATGAAATTGAATTCTATTGGATGATTTTTTTTAGATGAAGCTAAGTCAAATTGGATGAATTTTGATAAATAAAAATTTATTTTAAGTGAATGAATTTTTATTTGTGATTAAAAAATTATTTTTAGATGAAAAATTATTCTTGAATGAACTATTAAATTTTAATAATAATTAATAATAAAAATAATGAAAATAAAAATTATATATATTTTAAATATGTGATCTTTTGAATTATTTAAGAGATTATATTGTAGTTTTATGAAGGTAAGAAAGTATCATTTAATCAATTAAGAAGATTAATTATTTTTAAGTAAAAAATAAGAGAATTTTTAGCTAATTAATTCACAAATAAATAATAATTTTGGGCTAGAAAAAACTTCCTATTAGATGATTTTACCTAATTTATAATTAAAGAGTTATTGGAAGTCTTAGACATAAATCAAATGGTAATATGACTTTTGTTAGAAAAATTAAATAATTAAAATTGTTATGAACTGAATTAGACTTCCAACTTGTGAGAGTTTATTTTAGTTCATAAATCTTTGTGAGATTTTCAACACTCTTAAGATAGAAATGTTATGTATTTTTGATTATAATAATACAAGTATTATTCCTATAACTATGAAAGAAGTTAGTAATAAAGTTCAAAGTCTATATCAAATAATTATGCAATTGAGAAAAATAAGTAGATTAATATCATAATTAAATCCAAGAAGTCTTATTACTAAAAATATGAGGGAGACAAGAATAAATATATTAGAGAAGTTTGATAGAATAAAATAAAAAAATTCAAGAAATTTTACAATAAGTAAAGTTCTACTTAAGGTTGTATTGCTTCCAATATTCTAATGAATTTATTCACCTTAGATTTATAAGTGCTCTACTATCTAAAAGCATTCTTTTTTGATTTAGATCTTTAATGAAAGAGGATTCATAATCTTTATTAAGGATGATAATGTATTAAAAAATAACTTCTTTTAGCAATACTAAGAATTGTGCAGCTAGAATCTAATATAACATCTATTAAAGGTCATATTTTCTTCTAAAAGTCTCCATCTTGTTTTATAATAGATGTTTATGTAGGACCAAAATATTATAAAGCCTTTGCCTTATTAAATTTAAGAGCCTCAATTTTGTTTATAGATAATATTTTTATTAAAAAATAAAATGTATTTTAAATCAAAAAATTAAGTTTATACATGTAGAAATAATAGATAGTTATTTTTCTCTTCTAAAGATATTATGCTTAAATTTATTCTTTAATATGTAGTAATTAATAGTCATAATAGCTTAATAATAATTAATGTTATTATATCTCTTTATAATCTAATTATTTTAGATTTATTATAATTAAAAAAAAATCTTTAAATAGATATGATTTTTTGTAACCTTAATTTTTTCTATAACCTAATTTAGACTTTTGTAGAAAATTATAAGTATAATATAACCAAATCTTTATTGATAGCTATAAGAGCTTTTAAGCATATTGCAAAAAAATGTCATCTTTTTTTGAAAATGCCACAGCTAATTTTGATGGTGGAAAGACATCAAGTGGAATTCTAAGCCAAAATCAAGATTATTAAGATGTTTGTGAAAAAAAATGTAAATATTATTTTATAAATTTTTTCTTTAGATTGCTTAATTTATCTTCAAGAAGAAATTTAACCACTATTTGGATCAATCTATAACTTAGCCTAAAATAAGTTGGTTATATTCAAAGAATTTATTGACAAGAATCTAGTTAAGAATTTCATATGCCATTTAAAATCTCCAATTGAAACTTCTATATTATTTTTGAAGAAATAAGATGGATCTTTGCAAATAAATATAAATTATTAAAGATTTAAAAATTCCATTGTTTAAAATAGGTATCTTCTACTTTTGATTTTAAGGCTTTTTGATTAATTGAATTAAATAAAGATCTATATTAAAATAGATCTATAAAGAGTATACAACTTAGTATATATAAAAAAAGAGGTAAATAAAAGACTATACTTTGAACTAGATATAAATATTTTGAATAGAATATCATATTTTTTGGATTCATAAACACACCAATTTCTTTTCAACATCTTATATATGATATTTATTGTGAATTTTTAGATGATTTTATCATTTATTATTTAAATAACATCTTAATCTATTTTAAGAATATAAAAGAATATAAAATTCATATTTTTCATGTGTTGTAAAAACTTAGAGATATAAGAGTATATGTCAAGATAAAAAAAAATATATTTTATACTACTAAAATTGACTTTTTAAGATACATTATTTCAAATGTTGATCTTATAATGGATTCTAAGAAATTTTAAACTATTATAGATTGAAAGATTTTATAAATAATAAATGATATTTAATATTTTTTAAAATTTAAAAATTATTATTAAATCTTTATAAAGAATTTTTTCAAGTTTTAATTCCACTTATATATTTGACTTTTAAAGAAAAATTTGAGTAGAATAAAGAAGCAAAAATATTACTTGAAGCTTTAAAGATACCTTTTACTTTTAAATCAATCTTATATTGCATCAACTTCTCAAAGACATCTTTTATAAAAACAAATGCATCAAACATTGTTTTGGATGTGATATTGTCACAAATCAAAGTGGATGTTAAATTTCATCTATTAACTTTTCATTTGAAAAAAAATTCAGTAGCAAAGATTAACTACAAGATCTACAACAAAGAAATTTATAATTTATAAAATAATTTATAATTATATAATATATAATTTATAACCTATAATTTATAATTATAAATTCATTCAAAAAATAATATTATTATATAAAAGGCACTTTAAATTCAACTACCATATATATAAATCATACAAATCTCAAGTATTTCATGTCAAAATATATTTTAAATTATTACTAGTCTTATTGAAGCATATCTTTGTTAAGATTTGAATTCAAAAATACTTATTGACAAAGAAAACAACAAGGTTTGTTAAACATCCTATCTAAATGTTCTTATCTTACTTCAAAAAAAGGTAATACAACTTTTCATCTATAACAAATAATTCTTTTGAAACTTGAGTAATTTCATCTTTAGACAATGAAATAAATATTGATTATTGATTCATTTTTTTTAAAAAAATTAATTAAATATATTTTTTAATCTTTTTATTTATAATATAAAAAATAATATATTTAAAACTCATAATACTTCAAAATTTAAGTTCAAGAATAATCTTTTATATTTTAAAAGATACTTATATGTTCCAAAAGTTGAAGCATAATTACATACTCTTTAAGCTTGTTAAGACTTTTCAACTATAGAATTTTTTGGATATAGTAAGACTTTAAAAGTAATATCCAAACATATTTGGTGGTCTCAAATGCGGAAGGCAATCAAAAGCTTTATACCATTATAAAATATCTATTTAAGATAAAAAAATCTTTTTAATTAATCTTATGGATTTTTTAATCATTATATATATCTATATATATATATATATATATATATATATATAGATATATATATCGCCATGGTCTTTTAATTCTATAGAATTAATCATAGATCTTTTAATTTCAATTTTTTTATGACTCTATATTTGTAATAGTATATTATTTCACCAAAATGACATATTTTATATTACTTACAAAATCTATTACAAATAAAGGAATAAATAAATTTTCTCTTGATAATATTTATTTCTTTCATAGATTTCCAAAAGATATTATATTAGATAAAAAAACTCAATTTATATCAAGGTTTTGGAAAATTATTTTTAAGATATTGAAGGTAGACATAAAACTGTCTTCAACTTTCTATCCTTAAATTGATGGACAAATAGAATGGGTGAATGAAATTTTGAAATATACTATCAATTACTTTTAAGATAATTAAATATTTCTTTACTTTTGATAGATTTTTTTTATAATAATATAATATACTACTTTATGAATACATTGCTTTATTTATTATGATTATCATCTATAACTTGATAGTTTTAACTTTTCAAAAGTTGATAATCTTGTAGCATGAAAGATAATAAATATATATATATATATATATATATATATGGAGGTAAGAATCAAGCCTTTTTTACTCTTGTCAATATTTTTTTTTATTCTTGTTTCAAGAGTCTTTCATGCTCTTATCCTTGATAATAGCCATTTAAGTCTTAATATTATATCATCTTTAAGTGATTATCTACTCTTTTTAATTAAAGAAAAAAATATTGATCTTTTGGTTCTATATGAATTATGTCCTTGATAGCTGTGTATATTGGTTACTTATATTACTAGTTCATAATATGATGCATGGATCAAAAAATTGCTCTACAAGTTATACATACATTATGTAGTCCATAAGATATTATTAAATAACTTTTTAATTAGAAATATATATGAAAGCAAAAATGAGGCCTTTTTATCAATACTTTATTTTCTTTTATTTTAATTTTAAGCATCTATAATCTTTTTGTCTTTGATATTAGCTATTGAAGTTCTTTTTGAATGTACCTATTTTTTCATTTCTTTTTATCATCCTTTTCTAAAATAAATCATATTTTATTAATTTACATTCTTTGAATTCTTTACCTTAACTAGGATTATTGAGCTCTTTTATTAAATTTCTACTAAAACAAGACTAGATTTCTAATAGAAAAAAATAATACACTAAATCAATGATCTATGATGGCTTATAGAATTGTCTTAGATAATCATGCTAAACAAAGATTTTATTCAATCACCTTTTTTATTTTAGATTATTTTAAAGAATTTTTTATCTATATTTATTCAAATATATTTATTTTTATTATTTCATTATTATATAAAGCATATCAAAGATCATTTATATTTATTTTATTTTCTTCAATTATTAATTTTTTGATACAAACTTATGTAAGCCTTTGATCTAAACCTATAATCTTTGTTGAAAAATACTTCTTTTTAATTGTGATTTGTCTCTATGCCTTGTGTCAATTTGAATCCACTCTTGTATCATATAAATTTTTTTTTGCATGTATTTTTTTGTATGTAAGGTTCTTTAAACATGTGTATTTTCTTATGTCTATTGTTATTTTGCTTCAACACTTGTATGTATTTTTATATAAAGTTAGTTTGTTGATAAATCTTATTAAACTCAAATTAGATATTATTTTTGTAAGGAAGTAAATTAAGATAAAATTGAAAAGTGATTGGTGGTAAACAATTAACAAAGTTGTTATCTACTTTATATTCTTTTTTTATTCTATTAGCTAAATTATTTTGTTGAATCATTTGTCTTGGTGTTAAAAATCATAAGTTGTGCCATTGCTTAAATAGTCTTTCAATGTGAGGATCTTTGAGGCTTTTTTCTCTTCTACAAGCAAGAATTGCAACTTTTGGCTATATCATCAAGGTTTTTGATTTGTTATATTTTTATCTTAATAATTTTTAAACTACAATTACAATAGCCATATTACTCAAGTAGTAATTCAATCTATGTCATATTCAACATCTTTCTTTCTTTTGTAAGCTTAAATTCTAACTTCTTGTCACATTGTCGTGTGGTGTGATTTGCAATCTGGGAATATACGAGGTCTCTAGCTATAGAGACTTTAGCTTTGGCTTATATATGATGTCTTGGCTCCCAAAAATCCCTTTATTTGTACAAAAGTTTAAAATATAACAAAATCCTTCAAAATATTTTCTTCTCTCAAATGATATTTTTATCCTAAACTTTGAAAATTCATATATCTTGATCCAACCATTCAATTTTTCTAAAATTTTTATTTGACTTAGATTTTATCTTTGAGCTTTATTACAAAAAAATAAACCATAAATCTATTATTAATTATCTAGCATCTTAGAAATCCTAATATGTGATCTAAATCCTAATCTATAAAGACCTGAAAACTATTTTCTTCATATCTCAAAAAATCCAAAACTCAAATGCCACAAAATTTATATATAAAATTTGACTACATAAAAATACACATTTTTAGAAATTTTTTGCCAAAAACTTGTCAAATTGCATAAGATATAGCTCAAAATACAACCACTCGTAATTTGGGTTACTTACTACCCTTAGATTTGCAAATACTGACTTCAATCTCTAATATCTCTTTCATTAAAACTTGAAATCCATCAAATAGTATGCCAAAAGTATAGTTGAAAGAGTGTTTTCTTCAATCCTAGTTACTGATCCTTTGTTGCTTTTTGTACGTGTGTGTTATATCCAAAAGAATGATAGTAGGTACAAAATCAACACCTTAACTTTGAGTGCCCATATCTCTTTCATATAAACTCCAAAGGACTAAAAACTTGAACCAAAATCATAGTCAAAATCCTAAACTTATTGATCCTAGCCTCCAAAGCTCGAATGACTCCAAAAGACTAACCCAAATCTCTAATATGGCCTCATTCAGCCTCCTTGAAGTCCATTGGTCATGATTTTTGACCAATAGGAATGGAGATTTTCATCATCCATCTTCATTCATTTATATGGATGTCCTAAACTCTCTTTTTGCTACCAAAATCCCTCTCCAATTTTTTTTTTTACAAGATTTGTACAATATATGTCCTGAACAGCATATAAAAGAAACAAAATAAGACTTTAAGGGTCACCAATATCTAATAAAGATGACTCTAAATATTTAAAGGTTACTACTCATTAGATAAACTTCAAAGTCACTATCAAAAGAAAATAAATTTATATAAATTCTAATAGAAGTCCTTTTAAACTACCTCTTTTTGAGGAAGTAATCTATCCACATCCCATGACCAATAAAAATGCACTAATATGGCTTTTACCATGTTGTCTAGTAAATTGTATATTAAAAATATAAATCCATTATTTTCACATGGTAGCCAATCCACAACATGACAACACTCATTTATATACATTCAAATAAAAGACGTAACAATTTATATATATATATATATATATATATATATATATATATTTTTATTATTATTGTGGCTTGAAGAAAGACTCTAGTAGATTCAACTAATGATTTCAAGGTATGAAAACTTGTAGGCTTGGTTTCTACTATTTAATTTAATTTAATTTAATTAATTATTTTTTTATTTATTCATTTATAGTACTATTATTGTATTTTGAGTTTTACAATTAATTGCTAACTATCTAATTCATTTTTTTTAGTCAACTTCACATCAAAATTTAAGGTTAAAAAAAAGAGGACCATCTATAAAATATGTATGAGTAGGAAATTGAATTGCTTCTTTCCTAAGTTTTTTTGCAATTTTCCTTCCATAGAGAAATGATTTTTTTTCATCCTAGGATGAAGCACAAGTATATTTCAGGTCAAAAACCTATACTAATAAGTTTATCTCTTCAAGCAACACTCTCAAAAGCAAATTTTTAAACAAAGTTGCAAGGAGTAGATCTAGAATGCATTAAAAACTAAGAATTTGGATCTGGGTAGCACCACTCTTAGCAGATAGATTTTGTTTGAATGTGCTCTATTTTCATGTTTCTTCTTCAACTATTCTACATATATGTTGTTGCTTGTTTAACAGGGAAGAAAAGCTTTTGAACAGTAGTATATTGAAGAATTCTAAGATCTCCAAGAAGATTGATTTTATACATTTTATTGTTTCATGTCCTTCAACTGGGTCCTAAAAAGATATTTATTTATTTATTTACTTTATATTTTTTAGAACAATGATAGTAATAGATTACATGTACTTGACTCTTGGGTTGATCTATGATCATCATCAACATGGTTATTAACAATGCCATCTTGTTTGATTTTGTGCAGTTGCTCATTGGATAGAAGACCATTTGTACTAGTAGATCATAGCTACGCAGGCATCTCTTTGCAAAGTTTAATGAAGTATTGTTGTGACCCATCAAAGCAAGACTGCATTGACTGGTTACACATCCAATTTGACAAAACAACGAAATCAATGAAAAACCTCAAAGGATGTGTATTTTGGAGTGTGCCACAAAAGGGATCAATGTGATTGGCTTGAGCCGGCCCTGTTAAAAAGAATGTGAGAGGCTACTTGACAGTACCGTTGTTTGCAATTCCACTAGTTGTTGTGGGAATCACCTCGGATCGTCCTTCTAGATTTTCAATGATACCACTCACGATCTCTGTGAACATTGTATATCCTTGAGAGGTTTCATTATTTCAATTTGTTAACTGTCCTGTGATTCGTCCCCGGCAATTCGATGAATTCGGAACTATGAAGATTTCCTTGTGCTGAGCCACGATCCACCCCCTTCATTGCTCAGATGCGACTTTCAAAATTAACTAAACGCCGAACACCATATATCATCAACCACCATTAATTACAAAGGCTTATATCCCAACAGAATCATACGTCATGTTCTAGAGTTCTACAAATATTTATGCAGGTTTAGAAATTATCCATGTCAAGTACCACAAGATTACTCTTCAAGTTCATTACACAACGTACCTAAGGCGAGTTTAACCTATTCATGGATTGATCGGAAGTTGAACAAGACTTTCAAAAACTAGGACAAGGATCACACAAATGTAAGTAAAGTGGAATTACTGCTTTCAGACTCAAAAAAAGTACATCCTAGACTTACATGGTGGTGCATCGAGGAATACAATAAGTCAACCAGCCAAATTGGCAAGCTTATGGCCAAAGTTGTTCGGAAGTTGTTGCCACCAGATGCTCAGATTTCAAAAGATGCGATGTAGCTTTTGGTGAATAACATGCTCGGTGAGCCATTTATCTGCGTCATATGCGCTCTGTTGGATCTCCACTTTCATATACATAGATGCTGACTTGGGTTTCGTTAGTAAACTAAATCTTGTACATACCAGAACGGCGGGTAGTGTTTGGTCAGTTTTTTTTTTTTTTTTTTTTTTTTTTTTGAGACGGTAGTTTTCCATGTATTAATTCTATGTCTTTTCGCATTTACCAAGCATTCTTTTACCCTGATTTGGCAACTTTTGATTTCAGATATTTCTTAACGCTGCATTTCTAAGACCCTCCTCGACGATGAGGTTGTTCCAGAACCCCATTCGAAAACATGTTAAGAGAGCAATTCAGGTACGCTTTGGATTATCTTTCTTGTTTTTTGGAATAGTAGAGGAGGCCCCCTGTTCATGCACCACGTTGGGTTTTCTATGCTTGAAGTCAAATCATGCATTAAGCTAGGCGAAATTGTGCGATTATTTGGCGTTTGATTCTTGCCACATCACGCCGATTTCTTTCACCTTTTCCCTTTGTTTTTTTTTTTTTTTTTTTTTTGTTTTTTTTGTTTTTTTTTAAATTTCCCGATCTCCACTCCTATGCAGTTCCAATCCAATGCTGTAAATGGAGATGCTGTTTAGTGTTAGTCACTCTGACTTGCATACCTCGTTTGCCAGCGAGTAGGTGAATGTGGTTACCGACACCGCATTATTCATTTTGAGTTGACGAAGCGTGAGGCACGAAGGTATAATTAATGAAGCTGGTTTGCCCTCAAATTAACGAGTTTGATTTTGCACTCTTAATTTTTTAAGGTTCTTGTTGAAATATTTGTGTTTTGACTATTCGTAATAGTTATTCAGCTACAGAGTGTTCTCTGAGATAAGTTACTAATATGTTATACAATTCCAAAAATAATCTATTAAAAGTATGTTCAAAACAAGAATTCTTTCAATGAAAGAGGATTTATCTGTTTGTTTTTTGTTTAGTTTAGCTTGCTTTTTGGATGGCGATACCATCACCTACATCTATTTCTGTTTTCTTCTGTATAAAAACCAAGTATAGTTGGCTTATGAAGTGTTCTTTTTTATTTGTTTTAAACTTTACTTATAAATCTATGCATGCAATTCTTTTACTTGTTCTTTCAATAAGCACTCCTAAAAAAATGATAGTATTTGATAATAATATCAATTTATCTTTTTAATACATATATATGAATATAAATTCTATGTACTTTTTGTAAACAACCTTCTAAATTTTTTTAATAACAAAAATATGTTTTTTTTTTCTAATTAAAAAATATAAAAATTTTTATTACAAAAACTAATCTTACAAGTAGAGCAAGTTAAATATTTAGAATTGAAATAAGAAGTTCAAATATGAAGAAAATAAAATCCAAAATTGTAAAAAAATAAAAAACAAAACAAAAATAAAAAATTATATAAGCATATATGTATTAAAAATCTCATATTAATTAGTATTCTTTTAAACCTTAAAAGACACAAGAAGTACATTTGAATAAGAAATGGTGAGTTATTGAAGAGAAAAACAAATATTATTTCTTTTTTTTGTATTAGTTATGAATGTGATGTTTTACTTTGTATCTTCAATTTTTGACTTGTTTTGTATGTATGTTGATTTGTATTAAGTATCAAATTTTTAAGTAGCATAATTTTAGCATGATTTAGCAAAGAAATTTGAATTGTATTTGTCTAAGATTAAGATATAGATCAAAGCTTAGTTGGTTGGAAAAGCTAATAATAAACAATAATAAATTATTTATTGAGTTATTTATAAATATTCATAGAATTAAGATGATATTTTAATTACATTAGATTAAGATGATAAATAAATTTTTGATGAAGATATTTATTCTATTGAATATTTTTTATTGTATAGCTTTATTTAGTTATTTTTTTAAAGTAATTTTTTCTAAATTATCTTCAAACAATTCATCTTGTTTGTTATTTGTTATACTACCAATAACTATTCAAGTCATGTTGCCATAAAATTTTGTAGATCATTTTTAATCAATTATGATTTTTATAATATGATATTAAAATAATTTTTAGTATCATAGCCAAAGAATTGTCATGTGATATGATATTAAATGCCAAATCCTATAAAATGTATGTAGTTTAGTTTGGTTAATAGTTTTTTATTAGTTAACTTTATTAATAGCAACTAAGATTTAGATATTTAAGTAAAAAAAACCTTTGATTTGATATTCTTATCAAGTTAAGTCTTGTGAGTGATTTTTGAGAGAAAGAAAACTTGTAAGATTTTGCTTGATTATGGTAATTTAGCCATTTTAGTAAAGTTTAGGATTTTATTTTTTTATTTTTGCACTTATATTCTTGGATTCTCTTTTTGTGGTACGAGAGATAGCTTAATTTAGTTTGATATAGAATTCTAATCTTTCACTTGATACGAATCTCTCATTTTTTTAAAATTTGTAGTATATCAAGTTATAATAAAATATATAAAAGAATAAAAAAAATAAAAAAAGAAAACAAAATAATTTTATAATTTTGGTTTGTTTTTACTGTTAGGTTTTGGATAGTATTAAGCTGGGTGCTGGGATCCAACTAGGCTAAGTATTGATGTATTACAATAAATATTGAAATATACTTGTAGTATTAGGTATTGTGAAGTTTGCAATATTGTGCCAAAATACACCATGGATCAAGAGCAAGATATAAGATAGTACTGTGTAAGATAAGATTGTAATACAAACAACAAGTTGTATCACTAGGCAGAGTACAATAAGATAAGTTGCAGTGTATTACTAAGCAAGAAAATACAAGGTAGCAATGCTATCAAGAGTTGTAAGGTTTTGAGGTATAATTTGAATGTGACATTGGAATTTCAATACATAGAAATATAATCTATTATTTATTATTATTATTATTATTATTATTATTATTATTATTTTTATTATATTTCATATTAGGTGGTATGATGCAATAATCTAATGTGACACATTAAGGTCATCAATTTAGGCATAAGGGCTCAATTAGAAGAATGTAATCTTTTGTATTATATTACATTTGGTACATTTTATGAATAATACTTAAGTTGTGTATACAAAATTATGTGAGGAAAAAAAAAAAAAAAAAAAAAAAAGATCTAAATTAGCTTATGATAATAATTGGTGACTTGTGGCAATAAGCAAAGGTACTTGGTTGTAAGACTACATGGTTTTAAATCTATAGTAGTAGGATCCACATGGTCATAGGATTATTATAAAAAAAGAAAAAAAAAGAAAAAAACATAATTTAGACCTCTTAAGTCTCAAGTTTAGAAGTTTATTCCAAATGCTTATAGAGTCCAAATTTGATCATTTTTGAGTCAATTTTATGTGGAAGATACTAAAAGAATTCATTGGTATTATTAGTTTTTAAAGGTTATTTAGAGCATTGAAGTAATATTTACTAAATATAAATTTCTTTCTAAATAAATAAATATTTATTTTTATTTTTATTATAATTTTATTTTATTATAATTATTTTTTATTATCAAGAAGTTTTGTGATTTGTAACCATCAATCCTATGCAAATGCTAGGTACTTCGGTTCACTTTTGATTTCTACTTCTGTATTTTTGGAAATGATGATTCAATGCAAATTTTTAGATTTTATTTTTGATACCTTCTTTTACTTGTAAGTATTATTTCTGAAGGTTTTTTTTGTAGTTATTCCATTTTGTGTTTGTACTAGTTTATATTGATAGAAATACAATAGAGATAAGATTGGATTGATGGTTGGTGAAATCTTCTTGTTTGTGGATATGCTAGATCTCTGGTGATCTAAAGGTGATGACTAGTAAATTGCAAAGCTTGGTAGTATTTGCAAGCACATATTGGCCTTTTAGCCTTTATATAGTTGTGGAAACTTAAGTAGTTTCTTTTATGATGCATACTAGAAGTTGATATTATTAATCTTCTTTAATAGAGTATTTGGATAGTGACCATATTGAAGACTTTGGACCAATGGTGAATACTAATGAGGCTTTTTAATCTATTTTAGCATTGAATACTATTCAAAGGCTTTACGTCTTGAGGGTGGACATGTTTTATAAGATGGAAGACAATCCTTATAGTGTGGTGAGAGATTAGTTCTTAAAATGAGTTAAAGACATTTCTTTATTAATATTAAGAACAAAAACTCAATAAAAGAAAATAAACAAATAGGACTTTGTTAAAAAAATATGAAAAAATTAAAATAAAAAGTATGTATATTAAAAAAGAAATTGGAATGGCTATTGCCAAAAAATAATGAAAATTAGAGACTCTTCGTTGTTCTCATTATGTTCAAGCTTTAATATACCAAAACAATTGAATTAATAGAAGTGAATTCGAAGATGGGGAAATATTGGTTATATGAATTGGGTCTATTAGTATTATAATTGACTGTACTCTGGCTATTTGAAATCAATTATCAAACTACAAAATACCAAGGCTTACTACTTCTGTCTTAATTCAACACATAATCCATTCTACGACTATCAATTCAATAATACTTCCATATTCTTATCCGTTCATCTCCCTCTTATTTTCTTTGCAGTTTATATATATTCAATTACTGATCTCTAGCTTACTTATTATATTAAGTTTCTCAATTCATCACACAAAATTCAATATCTTTACTTAACACAACACAATTCGATAATTTCAATTCTCAAGGTCACAGATTTTTTCTAAATCGGTCAGTCCAAAGTCATATTCCATAATATTCTAATCACAATTTCAACAATACTTCTCTCAATCACAATTCTTCATAAGAAAATAATAAAAGCAAAAAAAACAAAGAAGTAGCACTAAGCTTACTCTGGCTTACGACTCTCACAATCTGGCTCCAATCTCCTACTTCTCAACCTCTTTAATCTACCAAAAGATGGACTGTCGGCCAGGAGATTCCAAAGGTTATGACCCTTTGAATTCTTAACCATTTATTCCACTAACATCCTACTGTTACCAACTAAACTGCCCAACTATCACTCTAATTCTCAAGGTTATCAATAATCAACTAGTAACTTACCACAAAATTTATTTACATATTCTACACTCTTGAAACTATACTAGAAGCAAAAAAGGAGTTGACAAGAGTGAAGAAGGCTTTACTCTTACTTCTATATATAATATCTACTTAAGATCTATATAACAATATTCTATAAGACGTCCAAAAATATGTTGATTTTACATGACATATATCTTAACTTGCAAGACAAGATTTTTAAATGGATCTACATAGTTAGCTTATTTTATAAGCTACCAATACATGTATTAGAGACCATATACAAGAGAAGGATTCAAGACCAAGAAATAAAATAAACTCAACATTAGAAGAATAACTATCTTCAAGAAGATAGTTATTCTTCTAATAACTTGTAATATATAACATTCTTGAAGATCTATTACATAGTATCCGTTATATATTCTAGTTGTTTTTTACAAGGAAAATAGTTTATTGGTCCATGTAGCCATCGATAGTGTCCCAAGCCTTCTACTTGTGACGAAGCATGAACTTTGGTATCTTTGTTATAGAATTATCTTATAAACACTCCTTGTGGGCATCCTTCATAGGCAGGTTCTACCTCAAATATAATTACCAATGACCTATTACTAGGTATCCTTTGACGTCTTAGTAGTTTAGGTGGCTCTTCATGTTGAGATCATCTCTACAAGCTACTTGGTTGAAATGGTATGATTGACAAGGAAACTATTTCTTGATTACCCATATCACATAAAGTAGATAAAATCAAAAGAATATAAACAGGCTATGATCATGAACTCAAACTACTGACTTATACTATTATAAATATTTAAAAAACTACCTCTTCAAATATTGCCTTTCTATTTTTATTTTTTATGAAGCCAAGAACTAAGAATCTTTATGGTGAAGCCATCTTATCAAGCTATTGTTCATCATTTTGCCTCTTTTGATCTAGATAGATGTCATTGATGGAACTTTTGAACCTTCATTTGTGTATTTATAAAGGTGCTAGTTAGTTTCCATATGCAATCATTAATATCATATCTTTGCTAATAGACCAAATATTCTAGCCTTCCATATCTTATCTGTGAATCTAATACTTCTTCTATCTTAAATTCAATATAATTATTGATTTCAATCATAGAAGGTGGTGGTTGTCTTTGACCTAGTATGTTTGATTCTTTATACCTTTTCAAAAGTGAAACATAAAAAATTGGATGAATCTTCATGGATGAAGGTTACTCCAAGCAATAAGTTATGTTATTGATTTATTTCTGAATTATAAATAGTTCCAATCCTTGCTAATTCAACTTATCATATAGTCTATTAGTTTTTATATTGCACCAAAGAAGCCATACTTTGTCACCAATTTGGAATAGAAGATGTTCCTTCCTCAATTTATCCATCACTAGCTTAGGAAGTCCTTTTTAGGTGAGTCTTCATGGTTGCTTGAAGTTTGGCCATCTTCATAGCAACTCCTTTGCTATTAGATTTGCCGACTTTGAAGGCTCTATCATATCCAACTTTGGATGATGATCGAAGTTTGAATAAAATGGCGCTTGTTGCATAGATGCATGGATTGTATTATTATATGAAAACTTTGCTAACAACAAGTAGGAAGTCCAATCATCTTGTTGATAATTGATAGTGAACTTCAAATTTTGCTGAAGAATGTAGTTGATCTGCTCCATTTGGCCATTAGTTTGAGAATAGAAAGCAAAAGAAAGGTTGATATCAACCTTAAGAATCTTGAAGAATGTATTCTAAAACATTGATACAAATTGTGATCCACGATGTGACACAATATTGTCTGACAACTTGTGATAATGATAGACATTGTCAATAAAGAATCTTGCCATCTCTTCATAAGTAATTGACTTCTTACAAGGTATAAAATTTACCATCTTGGTCAATTGATGAACAATTATGAAGATAGTGTTAAATGAGCTCAATCGTAAAAGATCTATAATGAAATCCATGGAGATAGATGACCATAGTTGTGTTGGAATAGGAGGGAGTTGAAGAAGTTTATATGGCTAGTGTCGAGGATTTTTTAATCTTAAACAAGTATCAGATGGTAGTATAAATTTTTTAACGTCCTTATACATTTTAGGCCACTAAAAGTCTCTAGAAAAAAGTTCTAAGGTCTTGTTGAATCCAAAATATCTGATTGTAAGGAAGTTATGGTTTATTTGAAGAACGCTTAGGTAAGTTGGTCCTTCAAGAATGATAACCCTCTAAGAGCTAATAAGGGTTATCAAGAATGAGCTAACAAGAAGTTATCTTCATACTTGAATTTAGAAGACTCTTCAAGAAGGTTGTTGGCAAGATACTTGATATTAACAATAAGAGGGTCTGTGGTTGAGGCTTTACAAATCTAATTAAGAAATGACAAATCTACAAGCATTGATATATGGATTGCTCAAAGATGAAATTGCTTAAGCTTTAATATAGTTTTGATTGTTAATCATATGCTACCTTACTTTCTTTTGGTTAAATGTAGGAATATCTTGGTAATACATCTGATAAGCCTTGTTAGCTCCTAGATTGATACATGATGCAAAAGTCAAATTGTAATAAAGATATATTCCAATGCACTTGGCGACAGTTCAAGACTCGGACTCACATGAAATATTCAAGATACTTATCATGTGTATATATATATATATAGTTACTTGATGAGAGGTACTTTCAAATAAGTGGTGCCATTCTTGGAAAGAATCCACGATGGCAAGCAACTCTTTATCATGGATTTTATAGTTAATTTTCATCGCTAAGAATTTTTTTGAATGGAATGCAATTAGATGAAGTTTGCCATCTTTTCTATATTGCAATAAGACTGCTCTCAATGCAAAGTTTGAAGTATAGGTCTCTATAAAATAGGATTTATTGGAATCTAGATGTATTAAAATTGGAGCTATTGTAAAAGCATCTTTTAAGCTTTGAAAAGCATTCTTTGCTTCGAGACCCTACTCCAGCTTGTCCTTGCATGTCAACCACGTAAATAGAGCATCAATTTTGGAGTAATATCTAACAAAAATCATGTAGAAGTTTACAAATCCAAGAAAGCATTGGACATCATGTATAGTTTTTGGCTTTGCTCAATGTATGATTACTTGTACATGCTTTAGATCCATAGAAAGCCTTTATTAGGAATAATATATTCAATAAATTTGACTTGAGGTGCATAAAATATATACTTTTCCAATTTTGCATATAGCCTAATACTTTGTAGCTTTTTCAATACAAGACATATATGTTTTTTGTGGTCTTTTGGATTCTTGGAAAAGATTAGAATATCATCCAAATAAATCACAAGAAAGTCATTGAGATACTTACAAAATATGCCATTTATTAAGTGTTGGAATATAGTTGATGCATTAGTAAATCCAAAAGACATGACATTGTATTTGAAATATCCATATCTAGTACAAAATGCTATCTTCTATTCATCTCTTTTTTTAATGCATACTAAGTTATATACATCTTGTAGATCAATCTTTGTAAAGTTCTTTGGTTGATTAAGTTAATCAAGAAGTCCAAATATCAATAGCAATGGATATTGATTCTTTATCGTGATTTTATTAAAACCATAATAATTAACATACAATCATAAAGATCCATCTTTCTTCTTCACAAATAATATTAGAGCACCAATTGGCAACTTGGAGTGTTGAATAAAATTCTTTGCTAGATTTTCATCAATATATTCCTTTAAAGTTACAAGCTCATTCTATGATAAATTATAAATAGATTCAAACCATGATTGAATACCTTCTTGAAGGTCAATCGCACAATCGTAAGGGTGATGCTTTGACATGATGTTTATATTTTTCTTTTCAAATACATCTGAAAAATTCTTATATACATATGGAATTATTGTTGTATTAAGCTTAAGTTCTAATCATAGATTTGCATAGACAACAAATGTAGTTCTATATTTGACTGCCATCACAAATGCTCTAGCTCTAATAAATAAATGTTATTTAAGTTTTGGCTTATCAGGTGTTAGAAGTTTTTTTTATAGATCTTGGGATTCTATGATCTAGTAGAAGAAATTCTAACTTTCAAGATACCCAATCTATATGTGGATTGTATTTTTCAAGCTATGAGAGTCCCAAAATGACTAGAGTTGATGGTGATTTAATGACATTGAATACAACTTGGTTGCTATGGTTGTCAAAGGTTATTTCTAATGGAATTGTTTCATGAGTGACATCTCTCAAGGATAAAAGTTGACCATCTATTACTTCTACATGTATGACCTTTGATTTTTTGACTATACAGATTTTGTGTGATTTAAAAAATTCTTTGTTAATAAAATATGCAGAGGCTCCTGAGTTAAGTAATGCATGACACTTTAATTTTATAACTCTTACCTATATAGGTATAGTAAAACCATGAGACAAGCTGACAAAGAATATAAGACCTTTTATGGCTTGTGATAGTAAAGATGTAGCTGCACAGTCCCTATTGTAGCTAAATGCCATCGTTTTTTTACAAAGCTTTTGATGATGTGGCCGCACTCTTCATTTGATATGTATGTTGGAGTTTTCCTGAACAATTATCAATCTTGTGGTCAGATTTTCTACAATATAAGCATAGGCCAAGTTTTGTTTGACACTTTTTTTCTTGCTTAAAAAGATGTTTGGAGTAAATTGTATCAATTTGCATATCTTCTACTTTCAAACGCTCATTAAAATTGGATGGTGAAGAAGTTGTAGAATAATTAGTGTATACATGTGGTGTAATTGAAGAACATTTATCTTATCATCATTGAAATAAATAGTTATTGTACTTCACAACTTAACTAATGGCTTCATTGAGTGTTTAAGGATTTGGCATAGATAACAATAAGTCCTTGACATCATCTCTTAATCTCTAATAAAATTTGCTTATCAATGCATCTTCTTTCTAATTTATATCATGTGCTAATTGTCATAAAATTTAGGCATATGTTGATATAAAATGTGTTCCTTGTCAAAGGCTTTGAATTTTAGTTGTTGAAGAATGAACCTTATGATGTTTGTTAAATGCTTCTGTAAATACTGCCAAAAATACTTTAAAATTGATTAATATAGGAAAATTCTTTTCAAATAATAGAATGAACAAAGATAAAGCTTGACCTAAGAGCAAGGTTTGAACCAAACCAACACGAGATGCTTCAATGGAATATCATTGAGGTTGAAGCAAGGTGATTAGTTATATTTGATTTATAGAGCCATGAAATTTTAAGCAAGTCCCTTCAAACTTTTCCAAAAGGCTGATCTTTGATTTTTTTATTATTATTGTTATCAAATCATTGCTTTGAGTGGATGCACCTATTATGTTTGTTGAAGCAGACATAGTCGTTTGAGAATTTGAAACCTCTATTGTTATTTCATGTAGTAGTTGAGGTACTCCAGCTCCTTGACCATTATGTATGGTCATATATAATTCTTCATTTTGTTTTGACAAAGTCTTTGTCTTGATCTTCAATGCTTTAAGAGCATTAATAATAAAATCTAATTTGATCTCTTTAGAGTCTATTATATTGACTTTTCTATCTTTTTCCATAAAAAATCATAAAAATATATGTATTTAAAGAATAAAAAAATTTAATCTATAATATAAAAAAAAATCAAAAGAATATTAAAAAAAGAATAATATTAATCTTGCAGAGGATAATTTGCAACCTTTAGAATGCTATAGTACTTCAAAGAAGATAGATAATCCACTCTTTGTTAAGAAAGATGAAGCTTCTATTATTATTTTATAGCAGTCTTAACAAACTATTAGAGACTATATACAAAATAAGGATTCAAGACCAAGAAATGGAGATAGCTCAACATTAGAACAACAATTGGATACAAGGCAAAAAAGTCCTAGCTAAACTACAAAAAATGAATTGTCGAGACTATGGATCTCCTCAACCTTGACTCCTATATATACTAGATCCTAGAAAGCTTCTTGAAAAGTTTTCATGAGACTTGGAAACAAAGCAAGCCTAAGATCCTTCTTCGACAACTTCCTAAATCATCTAAAGCCTTGTAGAACCTTTCAAGATGTCTTATGAGGAATTTTTAACCTTAAAAAAATATCACATGATTGGATAAAGTCTTTCACTGTCTTCCATATTTATAGCCACTAAAAATCTCTATATATAAGTTCTAAAGACTTCTTGTATCCAAAATGTCTTGCTGCTGGAAAGTCATGACATGCTTGAAGAACATGTAAACATGCTTCTCCTTCTAAAATATACAAGTATTTTCAAAATAGAGTAGGTTTTTTTTGAACTCAAACTTAGAAGTATCATGAGGCTTAGAAGAAACAATCTTAATATCATAAATAAGAGGATCAAAGGACATTCTTGATTTAATTTTTTTGACAAGGATTGAATCAAAAATCAATGTTGATTTTATAACTTGAAGATAAAAATGCTCTAGCTTCAAGAAAATCATGCCTTTTTGACTAACAAATGCACCGGTCGCTTTTCAACATCCTATGAATGATGTTTTTTGTGAGTTTTTAGATGATTTTATTATATACTATTTAGACGATATTCTAATCTACTCTAAGAACATCAAAGAATATGAACGTCATATTCATCGCATGTTATAGAAACTTTAAAATATAGGATTATATGCCAAGTTAGAAAAATGTGTATTTGACACTACTCAAGTTGACTTTTTAGAGTACATCATTTCCAACGAAGGTCTTATGACAGATCCCAAGAAGGTTCAAACTATCATAGATTGGAAGATTTGAAGAACAATATGAGATGTGCAATACTTTTTGAGCTTTGCTTATTACTATAAAATCTTTATCAAGAATTTTTCTCAAGTTGTAGTTCTACTTACATGTTTGATTTGTAAAGACAAACTTAAGTGGAATAAAGAAGCATAAGTATTATTTGATACTTTAAAAAAAGAATTTATTTTTGTACCAATCTTATATTACGTTGACTTCTCTAATGCATTTTTTATGAAAACGGACGTGTCAGATTTTGCTATAGGTGTCATGTTGTTACAAATGGAAACAGATTAGAAGCTCCACCCAATAGCTTTTCATTCGAGGAAATTTTTAATAGCCAAGATTAATTATGAGATCCATGATAAAGAACTCCTTGTAATCGTGGATTCATCTCAAGAATAGTATCATTATCTAGAAAATACTTCAAATCCAATTATCGTATATACAAATCATAAGAATCTCGAGTATTTCATGTTAGTACATGTCTTAAATAGTTATCAAGCTCGTTGGAGCATATCTTTATTTAGATTCAATTTCAAGATCACTTATCAACTTGAAAAATAATAAGGACTATTGGATGCTCTCTCCAGACGTTCTTATCTTCCACCAAAAGAAAGAGATGCATCTTTTGATCAACAAAGATCAATTCTCTTGAAGCTCGAACATTTTCATCTTCGAGCTATAAAATCAACATTGACTATTGATTCAATATTTGTGAAGCAAATTCAATCAAGTATGTCTTGTGATCATCTTATTTAGGATATCAAAGATACTTCCTCTAAGTCTCATGATACTTCCAAGTTTGAATTCTAGAATAATCTATAATATTTTAAAAGATGTCTATATGTTCCAGAAAATGAAGCTTGATTATGTGTTCTTCAAGCTCGTCATGACTTTCCAATAACATGATATTTTGGGTACAATAAAACTTTCGAACTAATATCCAAGGATTTTTGGTGGCTGCAAATGTGAAAGGCAATTAAAAATTTTGTACAATCTTGTGATATTTTCTCAAGATCAAAAATTCCTCGTCATCAACATTACGGACTTCTTCAGCCATTATCCATTCTAAAACAACGATGGTCTTTTGTTTCTATGGATTTCATCATGGATCTTCCAATCTCAGATTCTTATGACTCTATATTTGTGATAGTAGATCGTTTTACTAAGATGGCACATTTTGTATCATGTACAAAATCTATTACAGGTGAAGGAACAGCTAAGCTTTTCATTGACAATATCTATTGCTATCATGGATTATCAAAGGATATTATATCGAATAGGAGGACTCAATTTGTATCAAGATTTTGGAGAGCCCTATTCAAGATCCTAAAGGTAGCTATAAAGCTTTCTTCAACTTTTCATCCTAAAACTGATGAACAAACAGAATGGGTAAATCAAGTTCTGGAGCAGTATTTGAGTTGTATCATCAACTATCATCAAGATGATTGGATAACTCTTTTACCATTGGCAGAGTTTGCATATAATAATTCGATACATTCTTCAACTCAACAAACACTTTTTTTTGCCAATTATGGTTATCATCCACGTCTTGATACTTTTGACTTTTTAAAAGTTGATAATCCTGTGGCAAAAGATTTAACAAATCGCTTATTAGAGCTACATATAATGAAGATACAATTAAAGGAAGCTCAAGAATGACAAAAGACCAACATGGATGCCTATCGCAAGGAGTAACCACAATATAATATAGGTGATAAGGTATGGTTACTTTGTCATAATATCAAGATTAGTCGTCCTTGTTATAAATTAGATTATCGTAGGCTGGGACCTTTTCTTATTTGTAAACAAATCAATCCTATTGCGAATCGATTACATCTATGAAGATTCACCTTGTATTTCACCTGTCTCTTTTCGAGCCATATAACATAGTGAATATCTTGGCAAGAAGACAAATGCCACCTCCTCCTATAGAAGTGGATAATAACAAAGAATTTGAGATGGAAGAAGTCTTAGACTCAAGGTGGCACCAAAATAGGTTGAAATATCTTATTCATTGGTACGGATATGATATTAGTGAACGCACATGGGAGCCATCAAAGAGTCTTGCAAATGCAGCAAAGAAAGTTGAAGACTTTCATCAACGACATCCATCAAAATCAAGATGAAGAATATCAAATCTTTGCTATAAAAGAAACAAGATCAAAGGAAAATAACATTCTACCTTCTATCTTTCATTATAGCTTCTGTATATTTGTAATGAGATGGAATATCAACAATCAACAGATTCAACTCAAGAGCTTTCATTTGCAGACTTACCAAATGACACATTGCAATTGTCACAACCTTTAAGACGACAAAATCAAAATGAAGATTCTCAAGAATGACATGTCCTTTCTCAAATACATGGTGAGATACAATGTGTTTGGTATTATGACCTTGGAAGAGACTTTCAATGTTTAATAATTTTATTAGAGGTAGGAACAATTCCTGATGGTGTTCCAAATATTTTATTTGAAGGAAGTTATGAAGGCCTCAACAATAATCAAATAACAGGGTGGTCTTCTCGCCTTGGTATGAAACACTATAGATGGTTGAGAGGACCTATCAACCATCTTCAAAGAGAGCAAAGATCTGAGTATGTAACAAATATAATTTGCTGCATCTTGGACTTCTTCAACATATGAAGACTACTCCTTGTAGAATTCGTCCCTAGAAGGGGAGATAATGTCATGGATATATATATTTATCTCAATAGTTACTTATATGATTAAATAGAAGTAAGTAAATATAGAATAATTTCATAAAGTCTTCTAGAAAAGCCTCCTAGAAGCTTCATAGACGTGGTTTTGACTTTAGATGTGTTTATAGGTTAGAAACTTGGCCAAAAAGCTAACCATGTATTGATAGCTTGTGGAACAAGTTATCTCTGTATAGTAGCTTGTGGAATAAGCCAACTATGTGGCACATACATAGATAACTTACCTTGTAAGATAAGACATGTGGCTAGCAAAGTCAACACATGTTGGAGGTCCTACAGGACATTGCCACATAATTCTTAGTTAGATAGTATATATGGAGGCAAGACTGAAGTCTTCTTCATTCTTATCAATGCATTCCTAGTCTTTAGTCTTATTCCAAGACTTTTTAGTCTTCTTGTCTTTGGCAATAGCCATTCTAGTTCAATAATATATCATTTTTGAGTGACTTTCTAATTCTTTTTAGTGATACCAGAGTGTATTGAAGATTTTCTTTATTTGAGATTCATGTCCTTGATATTTTTTTTTATATGTACTCATATTTTTATTTTTCTAATCTAATTTTTTTTTCTTTATTTATGGCCTTATAAAATAAGTAGAAGCTTATTTTATAAAAAAATAGCATTTAAACCTTTAATTCTATTTTTTTTGGATTACTGCCTATTTTTTAAGATAATTTGCTACAATATTTGAAGTAAGATCTTCTATAATATAATAGATCATTCACCCCTTTTACCTATTATTCATGTTACATCACAATACTATTAGACACGCCAATCAATCCTTTTGATAGTATTCCAATGCTATCCTATTTGTTTCTGAGAGATAGTAGCTATTCTTGGTATTGATCCTTAGTGTCTTTACTAAGAAGCCTCATTTTTTTTTATTTTATTTTGCTATCAACTTATTGAATCTTAAGATTGTGAATTACCTTGATTTGTTGATTCTTAAATTTTGACAATTTATACAATCTTTGATCTAATCGCTTGACTCTCATTAGAAAAAATACAATCTTTTCTATGCCAATATTTGTCATCTTTCTAATGTCAATGATTCTTGCAAAGTATCAATCTTCATCAACATTGATTATTATGCCATAGTATTAGATAGCGGCATAAGACTTTGTACTATAAGTTATACTCCACAATTTTTAAAATCTATAGCATTGATCCTCTCTACAATCATAATTGCCTTCTCAAATGTTTGTAGATTCTTTAATTCTACCTCTTATTAGACCATAAGTTTCAACCCTAGTACAAATCAATCCATCATCTCTACTTCTGAAATATTATTAATTTGATGACATAAGGACTTGAATTAAGAAAAATAATCTTGTACTAATTTGGATTATTTAAGATTAGCTAACTCATTGCATGTTATCTTTTTCGCATTGGTGGGCCAAAATTGACTCTTAAATTTGGTCTTAAATTCCTCCAAGTCACAAAATCTACCTTGAGTTCTATAGTTTTGAGCTTAATATTGCCACCAAATAGCTACCATTTTCATATTATAATACAACTATATGGTAAAAATATAATAAAAAATAAATTTCTAATTAATATTTTATCATCTTGATTCAATAATAATTTAAGACATTTAAACATGGCTTTCATAAAAGCCTCTTAGTTTATTTTCTTGTCTTAACAAATAATAGATTAAAGATTGATTAGTAATTTTAGCTTCTAGATTATAGAATCACTTTACTATTTTAAAATAGCTATAAATTAATAAAAATAGAATAAAAAATAATTAATATAATTGATATTAAGATTAAGTTGAAGATAGGATTGGGCTAAAAATTCCCTAAGATAGATTGAATTGATACTTAGGAGTCGACTATTTGTTGGACAAGGTCAAAATCAAACCTCCAACGATTAAAATAGCAACCTAAAGTAAAATAAGAAGGCATTTGAAGATTAAAAATTAGAATATATGAGTAAGCTTGAAGTTTATTTCAAGAATATAAGGCTTATTTTTGTAGGATATGGGATTACTTTGTAATTATTATTCAAAATCAATGTTTGTATTGATGATTTGAATTTATGCAATATATTTAGAGCTAGCACTTCCAGCTAATTCATGCAATTGGTATTAGATCTATAGTTCAAAATTTGTTAATACTTAGTTGATTGAATGTGCTAAGTGTGTGTAAAAGTTTGTATTAATCTAATAGTATAGTTGAAAGATATCTAGGTTTTAATACAAGAAGATATTAAAAGTTGGCAATTTGAGGTTAGGTAGGTGTGATTGTCGTTTTATTTATTCTATAATTCCTTCTAGAATAAACCTGTATAAGGAAATTCGAACACAGGGAAAGACTAAGCACATGAGTTTCACTTGTTAGGATCACTTAATTAACTGTATTTCGAACCATTAAAATACTAAGAAACACTACAATGCTTCCTCCCAGTAACAATACTCCTTTATCAACCAATAACCATAATGTGCAACCTTGCACTCTCAAAAGATTGCTCAAAACTCAATAAATTCCATCCAATACCAGGAACAATAGACTTCACTCCAACCAATCTGAATTCACAGAATTCCTGTAATCATAGACTTTCTGTGTCGAAACACACACACACAACTCTCAATAAATAACAATCATAATCTTCCATCCATAATCAATCTTTCAATAACTTCTCATATAATTCAATCACTTAGTACTCCAATTACATCATCACTAACTCATAAATCAATCTCTGATTTATTCCATAGACTCACTTCTCAGTATTCAGAAACTATCCATTACTCTTCAACAACAAAGAAAACAAAAGAAACAAAGAGGAAGCACCAAGCTTAACCCCGGCTCATGACTATCACAGTCTGGTACCCCGACAAACTTCTACAACTCCTATATAATTGCAACTAATTTCCAAATTCTAACCGTAATCCTATAATAATTGCTTTTAATAACTGAATCAATCATCCGTCCTCCTAAACTAACTATTCTATGGACTATTAATCTATTTTACTAATATCTTACAAAAACAAACTAATATCTATTCTACATAGCTCCACTCCTATCTGTGTAGCATCTTCACAAAGACACAATTGATTCCTATCTAAAAACTACTAAACAAAACTCTACAAAATTACTAATTTCTCTAGCCCACCCAATTAATCATTTGCTGCATTATCGAATGTAGGTTCTACCGATTCTGGTTCTAAATTCAAATTTTTCTCCTCCTCCAATTCGTCCATCAACTCCTTCCTCAACTAATTTGATAGATCTTCATTATACTCACCTAATTCACAAAATTGAGCCTCCAATTTGAAGATCTGGGCATCATGGAGTTCCAACTAATGTTGCTGCTGACTCATCTATTTTGGAACATCTTCAATTGACACTTGTCACTAGCTTCTCACTGTTAACTTTTCTGTCAATTTTGTCACCTCAACTTGTAAAACTTTGATTTTGGACCTCAACTTCTCCATTTGACATCTAAATTGATCACTCAATACTTCTTTCTCTTTCGTCAATAACTTTGCTTTGTCTCCTTCTGCCTGCAACTAGCATTTGAGTTTCTTCCATTCCAAATCTCATGTCTTGGGATTCTGGATCAATTCGTCCCATTATCCTTTCACAATTCGTAAGATGTGTTTTTTTTCTTTTGTCTAAGACTCATATTGGTGAATCCATTTTCGATCCAATACTAGCTTGGATTTCCTAATTTTATTTATCGTTCGTTATTGCTCTTCAATTCTTCGGTTTTGCTCCAATATCACCTTCTTACTGTCCTCTAAATCTTGTTTGCTACTGCCCTCTATATCCAATGCTCACACCATACAATGTATTTGTGAAATAAGCTTCAATAAAGCATTCTTAAGAGGTATTCGTTCGGGCAATCGACCTTATGAAAATGCCAACTGATTAATATCCATCGAAATTGGGGTTTCATTCTCTTCCTCCACCACTAAATAAATTGGAATCCATTTTGATTCAATAACTGAAATGATCCTTTATACCACTATACGACTTGACTCTCCAATTTTGTATATTATATCCCATGTATTGACATTCTGTGCCAACGAATTTTGTTCTCTCTATTGAGGCATTGGCACTGGTACAGGACTTTCCTCTATTGGCATTGTTTGACGTAATGTGTGTGCGATCACAGTATATACATAATTAGAACAAAATAAGTAAGTAAATTTTCTCAATTTCCACTTGGTTCCTATCTCCGCATGAATACGAGTGGCTATGTAGGCTGCCCAGTTGAATACCATCCCTTCCAGCGCCCCTATCGCTACATACAATAACCGTTTGGACATATATGTGGGGTGTCGATACAATCATAACTGCCTCACCACAAAACGGAATCATTCCACAAGTTCTGGTGAAATAGCCTCAGTAGTCCGCCAACCTTGGCTCCTCTCAAAGGCCAACATACCTCCCTTGAAATACCTTCTTCGACTGAAGTCGCTTGAGTCATCAACTCCTACCACAATTTCTCCAATGGAAAGACACAGTACCTTTTCTATGAATGTTCCATCAATCCCAATAATTTGTCCTTGTACCACACTCGATCTATCCTCCAAGTCATAGTTTGTAATATATTCCTCCACTAATGACACATTAATTGATGGTAAGTAATTTGACAAGTATAAAAATTGGAACAATTGCGCATTCCAAAAGTCTTTGATTTTATTCGGCGTTCAACAAATATCCAACTTCATCGGCTCCATATTGATAACGATTATCAAAGAAGGTGGTTTTGATGCGCGTCTAGCTTTCATATTTTGGTGACTATCCTCTTTGTCTGTAGCTTGCTTTGCACTTTTAATTGCCATGATGCTTCCTCTTTCAAACTCATAACTGGAACTACTACACTAAAAAATGTAAGAAACACAAGTAATAGCAATCTCAGAAAACAACCAAGAACGACAACATAGAATGACTTCTAACTGGTGCCCCACTCCTATTCTCTTACTACTGGTGATCATGACAACATGTTACCCATATTGTCTGTTTCTCACCTCCGTCCCATCTGACATATTAATAATTACTAACTATCTTTTCAGCCACCTCTACACCCTAATGCACTTATACCATACTTAGGTCTACCTTGTGTCCCTTCGAAGTCATCCCTCCAAAAAAATGAAAACTCGTCCCGGATTTTATGTATTATATAACTGTAATTGGTTCCTATTAATACGAGTACTAAAGTGATGGCCCATGAAATCCTCCAATTGAACAGACCTATTGGAAAAACCTTCAATCACCCAATACGATCCATGCCAATGAATTTAAAATTTTTCCAGAAAATGATTAAACCGGCTATTATACAGTAATATCAAATCATTGGGCATAAAAATCTTCAGACGTCGTTTACTATCATAATAATTCTTCCTCTGTTTTTGAATTGCTTCCATGTGAAAAAGAGTTGTAGTCCATATTTCATCCAATTCTTTCAATTTTGCCAACCGAGAATGTAATGACTCTTTGTCACTGAGTCGTTCATCTAAGGCAATCCGTAAACTTTGAACCTCCAACTCAATGGATAAAATTACCTCTTCATCGTAAATTAGTTGAAATAGAGTAGAGTTGGTAGTCACTTTATATGCGGTGCAATATGCCCACAAAGCCGCAAAGAGTTTGGTCTCCCAATTCATACCCGCTCCCAAAATTGTCTTAGTCAAGACCTTGCACAAAATTTTGTTGGTCTTTTCTATTTGTCCATTAGTACGAGGATGATATGGAGTGGTTTTCCGATGCTTGATCTCATATGTGTTCGTCAAGGCAGCTATGGTAGCATTTAGGAAATGAGTGCCGCGATCGCTAACCAATTCCTTCGGACACCCTAATCGAGTTATAATATTCTCATATAGAAAAATAGCCATCATATAGGCATTATCATGGTGGATAGCAATAGCCTATGTCCATTTTGTTACATAGTTCGTGGCGACTAAAATATATCGCTTCTGGCTAGGTTTCGACGTTAATGCGATGGGACTGATAAAATCAATATCCCATTTTTTGAACAGTGCCTGTGCCAAGATTGGAACTAACTACATGGCGAAAGTGCCCATGGGTTGATCAATTTGTTGACAGAGATCACAACAACGAACAAATTGGTATGCATTAGAAAACATTATGGGCCATTAGTATTCGGCCATTAAAGCCTTACGAGTAGTACTATCTCCTGTAAAATGACCACCACAACTATCCAAATGGCAACCTTCAAGGATCGCCTATACTTCACTTGGAAAGATATAGCAGCATAAAATGCCATCTTTGCCTTATTTATACAAAGCATCGTGAATCATTGTGTACGGGGCACTCTTCAAAATGAGTCGCTTCTTAAGCTTCTCGGTAAAAGTTGGCGAAAAGGTGTGGAAGATCACAAACTGAATGATTTCACTATACTCGGGGAAAATCACATCCACCACAAATAATTCAGCATCGAAAAGAGCATCTGGGACAAGATCGTTGCCGAGAATATTAGACAACCGAGATAAATGATCAACATTGGCATATTTCTTCTCAAGTCGTATGACAATCATAAAATTGAACTCTTATAAGAGTAAGATCCATCGGACAATGCACCCACTCAATTGAGGCTTATTAATCATGTATTTGAAGGCATCATGATCCACATAAAAAATAAACAGATATCCAAGCAAATAGTGCCAAAATTTTTGAACCGAGTATATCATACTCAACGCTTCTCATTCAGTAGTAGTGTAATTACGTTCGACAACCATCAATTGCCGACTAGCATAATAGATAGGATGATCCAGACCCTTGTCATCCTTCTGACTTAACACCAATCCAATAGCCACATTGGATGCATCAACGTACATATGAAAGAGCTCTGTGCAACAAGGAGTGACTAATATTGGTGCAGAGACAAATTTTCATTTCAATGCTTCAAAGGCCACGATACACTCCATGGTCCACATGAAACTAGTTCCATCTGATGGAAATTTCTTCAGTAAGTTCGTTAAAGATTGACAAATAACTGCGAACGAACAAATGAATCTTCGATAATAATTGACATAGCCCACAAATCCATGAACATCGGAGATCGTCTTTGGGCGGGGCAAGTTCATTATATGCTGCACTTTGTCAAGATCCGTAGCAATACCACGGTTGGAGATGATATGTCCCAATAATTTATCAGACAGAATACCAAATTGATACTTCTCCGAGTTCAACAATATTCCAAACTAAACGCATCGAGCCAAATATTTGTCCAAAAAATTAAGATGATCATGTTTTGTACTGAATGTACAAAATTCATCTAAAAAGATATCCATAAACAGCCGGAGATAGTCTTGGAAGGCCTGAGTATTAGTGACATAGTCCTTAGAACCTTCTAGAGATAAGTTTCTAGAACCTTCTAGAAGCAAGTCTCTGGAACCTTCTAGAAGCTTCTTAGTTGGTAGAAGTTACTTGAGAAGCTTCCTAAATAGGAGTATATATTGGAATCGAGGCTGAAGAGTTCTTCAGTCTCAACAATACATTTCTTGGAGCTCTAGCTCATCTCTCTGGTGTTGTTCTTGTATTCATCTAATTAATCTAGTTCTTGCTAGTTCTTCTTGAACTTCTTGTTAGATCTCGAGTCTATATTTCTGTGTCCGTGACAGTTTGTCGAGACTACACTCACCTTAGATATCAGAATTAGTTTCTTCCTCATTAGAGTGCAGACTATCCCTCTGCTTGGAAGTGTATTAGCATTTTAGAGGTTGCGAATTACCCTCCTCTAAATTGATACTTCTTTTGTTGCAATATTGGAGTTTTATTCTTCTTGGAGAGAGTGGATTACCCCTTTTCTTGAAGCTCTTAAGGCATTTTAGAGGTTGCGGAGTATCCTCCTCTAAACCAATATTGTCTTTTTGTAGAGTCATTTCTGTCCTTCTCTTAGAATAGCTGGAGGCCAAGATATTAGTATGACGAAAAGTTCGAAATCCAAGTTGGATGCTATCATGAATGCCCTCGCTACGTTATTACAAAGAACTACAGAGATTGAAGGAGTCGTGGCAAGGCTTCATAATGATGGAGCATCTGGGATGGCACAATCTAGGTTGCACTAGCCTCAAACTTTTGTACTTGGAGAAGCAACTTTGCCTCAGGTTTGACAAGCACCGCTGGTTCTACAACATAAGGAGCCCCGAGTTAGCTTTTCGGACAAGTTTGATGGTACGCATTCCAAGTTTCGAGGATTTGTCAATCAAATCAGATTGATAACAGTTTTACAGCCCGAACGCTATCCAACGGAGGAGTCACGTGTTGGGCTTCTTGGAACCTTACTTACAGGGCAAGCTCTATCATGGTTTGCTCCTTTGTTTCAGAAACGATCATCCATACTAAACAACTTTAAAACCTTTTTGGAGGCGTTTGCGGAAGCATTTGGTGAATACGACAAGGTTCGATGGGCTACAACAAAGATCCGGTCACTACGACAAGAGATGCGCTCTACATCAATCTATGCATCAAACTTCAGGCAATTAGCATGCGACATCAATTGGGACGAAGAAGCGTTGATGAGTCAATTCTATTGGGATTTAAGGGATGATGTGAAGGATTTGCTGTTAACTCTTCCTGATCCACAAACGCTCAACGAAGCTATTAGCCAAGCTATGAAGTGCGATAATCGCCTATTCCAACGTCGCTAAGACCAACGTTCAAGACAACATACAGTTCGCCACGCCCCAACTATGTCGGCAAGCAGCGTGAATTTACATTCAAAGGTAGAAGACATATAAATTGATGCGGTACGTGTCAAATTTCTTACCCTAGAAGAAAAAAAGCGGTATATGGAGGAAGGTCTATGCCTGTATTGCGGTGAAGAAGGCCACAAAGTTGGAAACTGCTCCAAGAAGCAAAATCGACGTATTGTCAAGACTAAGGGCAAGTTTGTTTAGGAAAACGAGGATGCCCAGCCACAATAGGAACCGTGCGGCTGGACAGTGAAATATCGCAACAACAACCAAGTTCCTTTCTTTTCGCACAACTTGTCCTTTGCTTTACAATCCCTTTGCTTATTGGCTCTCAGAAACTGAGAACCTTAACATTATTAGATTCAGGAGCATCTGCTTGTTTTTTAGATGAAGAATTTGTGAAGTGTCATAAGATCCCTTTAGTACAAAAATCCAAACTTATTCACGTTGAGGTCATAGATGGACGACCTTTATTGTCTGGTAGTATCATCTATGAATCAGAACCTATAGAAGTGACGTTTAAGGGCCATAGTAGTCGTATTATTTTCAATATTATTAGAATTCCATCAAATCCTGTTATTCTTGGTCTTTCTTGGTTGGAAAAGCATAACCCATTTATAGATTGGAGGTTGTGAAAGATGACCTTTCCAACAAAACCACCCAAGAGCAAGCCTAGTAGAAAACCCCGAATAGAGAAACCCTTATTCATTGGAGCAAGAGCATTTATAAGATCGTCCAAGGAAGGCACACCGTTTATCATTTATGCGGCTCCAATTACTGAGGAGAAGATCTCGACAACAAATATACATGAGCAATATAAGGATTTTAAAGACTTGTTTCAAAAGAAGAATGCCGACATACTACCGAAACATCGACCATATGATTGCGCCATAGACTTGTAGGAAGGAGCACAACCGCCTTTTGGCCCAATCTACAATCTATCGCAGATGGAGTTGGCGGAGTTGCGGAAGTACATCGATGAAAATCTAGCCAAGAACTTCATTTGTCATTTAAAATCGTCAGCTGGAGCACCCATCTTATTTGTGAAGAAGAAAGATGGCTCGTTGCGGATGTGCGTGGACTATCGAGGCCTCAACAAGGTAACAAAGAAGAATCGTTATCCATTACCCTTGATTTTTGATCTCTTAGAACAACTTGGACGTGCAAGGATCTTTACAAAAATTGATCTAAGGGGAGCTTACAACCTCGTACGAATCAAGGAAGGAGATGAGTGGAAGACAGCGTTCCGTACAAGGTATGGCCATTTTGAGTATAATGTCATGCCCTTTGGTCTTACCAATGCTCCAACGGTCTTTCAACATATGATGAATGACATTTTCCGAGAGCACCTTGACGATTTTGTTGTCATCTATTTGGATGATATTTTGATATTTTCCAAAAACAACGAAGAGTATGAAAAGTACGTTCGTTTGGTCTTGGAGAAACTACGCGAGCGAGGACTATATGCCAAGTTGGAGAAGTGTTTATTTCAGCAAATAGAGATGGAGTTTTTGGGATTCATTGCGACTACGGAAGGCTTGAAGATGGACCCCAAGAAGGTGGAAGCAATCGTGTCTTGAGAGGTTCCAAAGACGGTTAGAGACGTACAATGCTTTCTTAGTTTTGTCAACTTCTATCGGATCTTCATCAAGAATTACTCTCAAGTTGTTGCTCCTCTCACTCGATTGACATGCAAGGATAAGCTAGAATGGGGACCTCTAGTGGAGAAGGCATTTCAAGACCTGAAGATCGCATTTACTACGGCTCCAATCTTGGTACATCCAGACTTTACAAAGGCCTTTTATTTAGAAATTGATGCTTCGAATTTTGCTTTGAGAGCTGTACTTTCACAAATGGGAGAAGACAAGAAGCTCCATCTGGTTGCATTCTATTCTCGAAAGTTCTCTACTACAGAAATCAATTATGAGATCCACGATAAGGAACTTCTTGCTATAGTGGATTCTTTCCAAGAATGGCATCACTTTCTTGAAGGAGCTACACATCCAGTGATCGTATATACAGATCATAAGAATTTGGAGTATTTCATGTCGGCTCGAGTTCTAAATCGACTTCAAGCTTGGTGGAGTATGTTGCTATCTAGGTTCGATTTTGTTATCATTTATCGACCTGGAAAGTAGCAAGGACTATCTGATGCCTTATCAAAGAGATCGTATCTTGTACCAAAGGCTAGAGAAGGAGCGTTTGATCAACAATGTACGACATTGTTGAAACCAGAGCAATTTCAGCTTTGCGCTACTATTGTGCCAATTGATGCTGACTTCCTGAATCAGGTACATGCCGTGACCATTGAAGATTCAGTAGCCATTGATATTAAGCAGCGTGTCAATGACGACAAGTTCAAGGTAGAGGAAGATCTTCTATACTTTGAGGAGCGATTATATATCCGAAAAGGACCAGCACAACTCCGAGTTCTTTAATCTCGCCACGATTTTCCAACTGGGGGATGTTTTGGATTCAACAAGACCTTGGAGCTTATTTCTCAAGATTTTTGGTGGCCCCAAATGTGAAAGGATGTGAAAGATTTTGTCTTCTCCTGCGACATCTATTCAAGATCTAAGAATCCTCAACATCGCCCTTATGGACTCCTACAACCATTGTCGATTCCACGTCGACCATGGTCTTTAATTTCCATGGACTTCATCACGGACCTGCCATCATCGAACTCATTTGATAGCATCTTTGTCATAGTAGATCGGCTTACAAAGATGACACACTTTGTCCCTTGTAAGAAGACATCATCCAGTGAAGTCACAGCAAGGCTTTTTCTCGATAATGTGTATCGATATCATGGACTACCAGATGATATCGTATCAGATCGAGGAACCCAGTTCGTATTAAAGTTTTGGAGATCTCTCTTTGAGATACTAAAGGTGAATATCAAGCTTTCTTTGACTTTTCATCCTCAAACTGACGGCCAAACGGAATAGGTGAACCAAGTCTTGGAACAATACTTACGATGCAGCATCAACTATCAGCAAGACGATTGGACCACATATCTGTCGCTAGTCGAGTTTGCATATAACAACACCCTCTATGCGTCGACTCAATACACACCATTCTTTTCCAACTATGGGTATCATCCGAAGCTTGATTTATTAACTTCGTCAATAAATAACAATCCAGCAGCTGAAGGATTTGCGAAACAACTATCAGAGCTTCAAAATACGTTGAAGCCTCAATTACAATCCACTCAAGAATCCTATTAGGCATCTGCAGATAGATTTCAGAATCAAGCACCTACTTTCAAAATTGGAGATAAAGTATGGCTTCTTCGATGGAATATCAAGACCAAGCAACTATGTGATAAGTTGGACTATCGAAGCTTGAGACCATTTATCATCCAGAAGCAAATCAATCCAGTGGCGTACCGTCTGGAATTACCGGCTTTTATGAAGGTACATCCAGTCTTTCATGTTTCTCTGTTGGAGCCTTGTCGAGAGTCATCTTTTCTTAGAAGAGTGCAATGTCCGCCACCTAGTATTGAAATCAAGAACCACGAGGAATACGAGGTTGAAAAGGTGCTGGATTCATGGCAAAGGTGGGACAAGTTGGAGTATCTTGTTCATTGGTGCGGCTACAACATTATTGAGTAAATGTGGGAGCCAGCTGAAAATCTCGCCAATGCGCCGCAAAAGATACAGGAGTTTCATCAACAACATCCTCATAAACCTAAGCCAGTTCGATGATAGCTTCCTTCTAAAGCTTGCTTACCCAAGAATATAAGAAAGGGGGAGAGCACCACCAAAATTTGTAGTTGATGTAGTTATTTTCTCCAAGATAAAATAAAAATTTTTCAGTAGCCATAGTTTGGTCTTCTGATATGGATAGCAAAGAGATAGATACTATGCCAGTCAGATTAGCTCAACCGACTAGCTCATGAAGGCAACCCCGACATGAAGAACCGCCTATACTATGACAATGACAGAGGATACCGAGTACCCGATCACTGGTGATTGTATTTAAGTCCGAGCTTGCTTACGATGGTCAACCAGAAGGCATTGTCGTATTACGTGCTTTTTTGCTCGAGAACATGCTAGGCGTCTGGCTGTAGAAGGTAGTATGGAGATTTGCCAATATTCAAGTAATTTATCGGTTTTTGACTGTTGGAATATTATCAACTGCAAGAATACATCGTAAATCTATACGGATGCCCTTCGACTGCTTGTCGAAGTCCTTTTTGTCCTAGCCGGTAGGTCTCTAGACGTTACAGAGAACCCCGAACAACCCAAACTGCTAATCTTTGATACCGCTTTATATTCACGATCTTGTATCCACTGACTGTCTTGTTAGATTAATCCAATAAATTTCATTCACTCTGCATACTCAATCCTATAGACATCCTTTTAATTCTTCATCACAGATGTAACTCGATTTCACAAAACAGTCAAGAGTAATCAAACCTACTTCATTAAAAATCCCGATTCACCGTTACAACACTGACTTCAGCAACGATTGCCTCAGTCTTCCCAAAATCCTATGAAGAAAAAAAACCCAATTCTCTGTCTTTTTTCCCCGCCCGAAGCATGAAGCTAGCTCTCTCGATCCTTCAAAATCCCCCCAAAAACTATATCTGTCTCCTCTCATTTCTTAACCTTAATTCTGAATTTCTTCAATCCTCCATCTTGAATCCAAAATTGGCTCCCACCGTCAGAGCTTGGATCCAAAATTGGCTCTCGCCGTCAGAGCTTTCTCCTCCGTTTTTATCTTTAAGAGATCCTTTTATCTAAAATAACGTTCCCTGAAATGACATAGAGAACAGGACAGCCTGAAACAGAATCGAAACCCCGTAATCGAGACCACACTGAGTCGCCCGACTAATTCAGGTCTCATATTGGCTAAAAGTCCAGTAGTAAGATCCGGATGTTCCCGTAATTGGATCAAATTGGTCCTTCGCGTCAGATTGGTTGAGGCCCGTAGTAAGACGTGGATTTTTCCGTAATTAGACTGCATTGGGTTGTCCGACCAATTCAGGTCTCATATTGGATAAGAGTCCAGAAGTAAGACCCGGATTGGATTCTTGAAATTAGATCCAATTGGCGCTTCGAACCAGGCTCCTCCGTCGTGTGAATTGGTCCTTTTCCTTCCTGCTAACTCCCGTTATTGGAATCGAATGGAGCATTTCTGTATGCCCCGGCTGACTGTAATGGGGTGACTGAACCTGGCCACTCAGTATTTGCACTGGAATTGGTCGTTGCTTCCAATATTCGAGGTAACAGAACATTAATAAAAGTCCCCTTTTTTTATATTTTCACGATATATTCATGTTACAACACGACATCCACCCCCTCTGAACCTGTGCATCCTCCGGTATGCACCAATTTACCCAATTGCTATTTGATTTAGAATATATCCTCTATGTCTTTGTCCAGTTTGTCTTCGTCACCTTCATTATCCAAATCACTTTCATCTTGTTGCTGCGGAATCTCTATACCTTCATTAAGGTCTTCCATATTCATCTCCACGTGTCTTCGTTTAAATATTTTTACTCGCTTCCCTGCAATTGGTATTTTCAATTTTGTACCATCGAGCTCCCGTAACGAATAAGTCGCATTATCATGAACAGTTATTACTACATATGGTCGAAACCAACGTTTTAAAAATTTCCGCAAAGTACTATGTTGATTATCCAGACTATTGTCATAAACAAGTACCCAATCACCTTCTTCGATTGCTTTAGGTCTCAATCAATGTTGCTTATCGAATCACACCTTGTTTTGTAACCTTGCTCTTTTTAACCTTTCCAATGCTATGTGCACATCTTCCGATCTTTGCTCCAATTATCGAATCCTAATCGCCTGAAGTTCTTCTCTTGTCAATCCATCTTCCTATGGTAGCATACTCCAAGTAAGTACCTTTTCTTCAATCAACATAATTGGCTTTCGACTTGTCATAAGTTCTACTGGCATATATCTTGTCACCGAACTATCTGTTGTTCGATCAGCCCATAATACAAATGACAAAAGCCGTGGCCACTCTTTAACTTTTTCATTACAAGCTTTAACTAATGCTTTCACAATCGGTGGATGACCGCGTTCGCTTTTTACATTCCCTTCCGGATTATAAGCAGTAGTCAGTGATAGTTTAACTCCACATCTTTCAAAGAACTTACGAGCTTCTTGTGCATTTAATTCTCCACGATCTGCAGTGATTTTTCCTACGCATCCATAGCGGAAAATGACATCTTCAAGCAAAAACCTACAAATCCTCTCTGTAGATTTTGTCCTCAATGCTCTTCCTTCTACTTGATTTGATAAATCTTCATGAACTAAAACCAAATATCTCATCTGTCATAATCCAACTGGCATAATAACCAAATCAACAACCCATTTAAAATGAATAGCTAGAGGATACATAGGATGAAGACCATCTCGATGTCGGATATTAGAATACGATTGACAGATTTCACATGACTCTACAAATAAGAGCACATCTCGATACATATTTTTCCACCAATATCGTTCCTTGAGTTTAGCAAAAGTAGCCCAGATTCCTCTATGCCCTGCCCATAAACTATCATGAAACTCCTTTAATAATTTTAGTTTTTCTTCTTTTTTGCCTATCACTCGTTGTGGCATCCCAATTCCTTTTTTCGGTCTCTTCCATAAAAATCCATCTCGAAGTAAAAATCCATATGCTTTTTTTCTTATTTGTTTGAATTTTTCTGTAGACCAATTCCGCTGCTTAGTCAAGGTATTCAAGTAATGACCAATATCCAATAATTCTCCTTCATAAGATTCTTCAAGAAATAGCTTGTCTTCCTTGTTGAGATTTGATATTGAATAGAATTTCAATCCGACATCATCAATGTCTTCAACCATTTTGTACTCCCTCTCGTATCTTGCTCGAGATAACATGTTTGCTACTAAATTGTCCTTCCCAATAACATGCTTAAATTCTGGATTTAGTGACTTAATATAAGCAATCCATCTCAACATTGCAATATCTGGCGTTGAACAGTTAATAATCATTCCAAGCAATGGCAAGCAATCTGTTTCAATTACTACTACTGCCCCAATCAAATAGTCCTTTTCAGCTTTCATAGCGGAAACAACTCTCCAAAATTCTCTTTTGACTTGCGAATATGCACGCTGACGAATACTTAAAACTTTAGCCCCAAAACGAACTGCAAATCTACTCCCATTTGAATCATCTTGACCCACAGTCCATCCAACGGCAATTGGACTAGCGTCTACAGTAAGAATAACTGGTCTATTGCACTTATAATCAACCTTCCTCAATATTGGAGGTGACATCAATAATTTCTTCAATCTTTGCATTGCCTCAATATGCCTTTCTTGCCATTTAAATCGGTAACCCTTGTGTAACAGTTCATATAATGGATCCGCTATGTGAGCATAATGAGGGATCCAGATTCGATAAAATACACATGCACCTAAAAACCTGCGAACCTCTGTTAAAGAATCACAATCCTCTTTCATCCTTTCAATTGCATCAACTTTAGTTGGATCTGGTTTTCTTCCATAAGATCCACATAAATGTCCAACATTCACAACCTCTCGTACTCCAAATACGGACTTCATATCCGATAATTTAAGATGAACTTCTCTAAGCCGAGTTAAAATCTTTTCACAATCTTGTATATGATCAACAACATATTTGCGACACCCCCTCGTATCTAAAGTTTCATCCTTGTCTCCTTCTCTGCACCCTTTTATAGGAACATCATCCAGAAAAGACATAGTCTTTTCCGAAATAAAATCTCTCAATACCTTATTCATCCCATTCATCATATGCGCAACTGAGTTGGTCGTGCCTTAAGGAAGAGTGCACATTCTAACCAATCCAAGTGGTGTCCTCATTGTTGTCATATCTCTACTTCCTTCGGCAAGTTGAAATTGATCATAACCTGAATACAAGTCACCCATTGAATAGATCGCCCTTCCAATAAACGCCTCAACAAATTCATCCATAATAGGTCCAATTCCTGCATTCCTGACAGTTACTGCATTCACCGGTTGCATATCTTGAATAAATCGTAGTGACCCATTCTCCTTAGGTACCATAAACCATTGACTAGAATACGGCCCAAACGAGGTTTTCAATATTTTCATCTTTATCTTTTTTTTTAATAGTTCCACCAATTTAGGTAAATGTGCCCTCGGTACTAGAATCGGTCTTAGATTCCAAGGTACATGCGGTACAGTGAAGATAATCATAGGTGTTATAATATTTGGATCCACACACCCAATTTCATGAGATTCAAAGGCAAATGATCTACCTTGTTCAGCCAACATCTTTTTGAAGCAAGTAATTTCCTCCAGCAATAAAGAACCATCAGAACCAATCTTCAATTCTTCAAAAGTCTCTTCAGTAAACTGATGTCCAATACTCATTGGATCTCTTAAACTTGCTTCTTTTGATGCTTCTCCCATTTGTTCTTTAGAATCCTCTGGTAATGGTCCGGCAACAGGCTTTACCTTCTTATCTGCCGTTTTATATCTCGTCTCTACAGTGACTTCTGGTGCTTGAAAAGATTCAAGTATGGTATAAACCTCTCTTGAATGGATCTCAACAATCTTATCATTATCTCCTAATCCAATAGATATAATCAATTCCAATGAATCTTCCAGTCCATTTTCTTCATAAACACCTAAAATCCTCTCATCATCTTGCAATGTACATAACTTGCGTAATTGTCCTTCAATATCATATAATCTTTTTTTTTTCTTTTCTTTTAAAATCGTTAACTTTCTTATACATAATATTTCCATTCTCTAATATACCAATAAAACTCACATCAAAGGCACCTTCATCTCGCGAGAGTACCTCCTCTTTTGTACCTCCATAATCTCGCTTTATAGTGGTACCTCCTCAAAATCCTTAAATCCTTCAACAATCTTTGGCAATGGTTTCTCCTTCAACCTATCTCGATTCCGTTCATGGTTAGGAGGTACTGTTAGAAATTGTACCGCTTTCCTCCCATCTTCGCTCCGTACCCTTGCATAAGCAGAACCATCGTCAAGTACTTTTGTTTCCATCCGTGTTGCCGTGATATAAGGTTGTCCTATAATCAATGGATAAGACGTTGTATCTTGAACGAAGAAATGTTACTCCATCGCAACATCCCCAATCCGAATTTTGACATCTGGACAAGCTCCATATAATTCGCCCCGTGTGTTATTAGCTGCTCGTATTGCCCATCCATGTTCCATATCAATTGGCCATTTTTGCTTCTTATAAAGATCTTTAGACATGACATTTATTTCAGAACCATGGTCGACTAAAGCAACAATTGGTTCTTCTATATCTCCTACTTTCATCAATACCTCAGTAGTTGCCCTTGCCCAATGCTTTCGAGTATAATGGCTCAAGGTTTCTATTTCCTTATCACTATAATCTTCAAAACGTACTCGTTGATTATACCCATTCTTTTCATTTGTTGATTGCTTGTAACCAATATCAACCTCTTCTTCATTTCTACATATTCTTGCATCAATAGCATGACTCATTCCAGTTTCACCCATTAATTGCCTCTTTCGCTTAATGCTGTCAATGATAACATCATGAAAATCCTTCTTTGCAATTTCCAAGACTTCTTTCAATGTGAATTCCACCTTAGCGTTTAATATACGTTCTTCCAACACCCCTTTCAAATTTGTTGCCGCTTCAATGTCAAAAAGTAGCTTATAAGCAATTGATTTGCCCTTATCTTTTGTCTCCTTTGTTTTTTCTCCCAATGATGCTGAGGTATCCTTTACAGGCAATTCTTGTGAAGCTGCCTCCCGAGCCTTGTCTCCTCGAGTTTGCCTCTTAGAAGAATTTCCTTCTCTACTATCATCAAAATTTTCTCGTCTCTTTTCTTCCATCAAAGCTTCATGTTGGCTCTTAGCAATATACGCATGAACTAAAAGAGACTCAACAGGATCCTCCCAACCTGTTCTACCTCGTATTGTAGCTGCAGTCCTCAATAACGCTTCTCGAGGTAATTTCCCTTCTTGCATTGTAGAAACGGCAGAAGTCCAAAACTCACTAGTTTCCGTACTTCCACCAATTTCATAATCTACTCTAGCACCATAACTTGCACTTTCTCGTGCTGCTGTTTCATGCTCTTTTAGGTAATCTTGAACCAATGCTCTTATTCCTCCCTTGCCAAAATTGGTTTGAAGAAGATCCTCCCTATCTTTCAATGCTATCTTCCCATCTTTCCAGCAAATAATTCCTTGCCGTATCATATTACTAAATTCATTGCAATCTTTTCTAGTGTGTGAAGCGTCATCACACCAAATGCATCTTTGTACATATCCTTGTTTTGAAACATTCTTCGAATTATTTGTAGAAGTATTCTCTTCAAGTCTTGCCAATTTGATTTGAAGATCTCGCATTCCTCGTATAATTTCTTCCATCCCTATATCTGCTTTCTTCGATAAGGATGTCGAAGGTTGAACTGTAGGCATTGTTGGTGGTGATGTACGTACTGGAGCTTTGGGTGCTTGTACTGTTTTTGGAATATTGCTCCTATCCTTCTTCCTTTCTCTTTTTGTAAGCAATCCCACCGCATCTTCAATGTTCTTCCACTTTGTTGTCAATCCTTCATCTTCTTCTTTGTCTTCAAAAAGGGGTTCTAATTTCTCTTGCAATTCTCCATCAGTTGCTTGAAGAAATAGATCAACTTTGTTCGGCTCCAATGTCAATTTTTTTACCTTCAATAATTGAGAGTACGGCCTCTCAAATTCCCTTAGTAGCTCTGTTGCTTGCAAATTCTTATAGGGCCGTTCAATCCATCCCAGAAACAGCTTCTTAGTAACGCGATCAGCATCTTCCAAGAAATATTCGTCTTTCAATGCATGTGAAAAATCCTCTCATGAATTCTCATAATGATCCGTAATTGATGTAATGTGGTCCCTTATCTCCGGTATCGTGGCAAGTCCAAATAGTGCAACCATTTTCTTCTCAGAAACCCGATTTAATTCCATTTCACGAACATAACATCTTAAATACCTTGAAATATTCCTCCCATCAAATTGATCAATTTTATTGACCACTGCTTATAATGCTTTGGTTGCCAAAGCTTCCTTTCGATCATTACTTTGCTGTTGCTGCATTGACAATGAGAAGGCTTGAAACAAACTAGCAATAGACGAATCCATGTGCATACCTTGTCCTTTAGAAGAATCCCCACCAGAAACTCCTCCCAAAAATCCTTCAAAATTTTTATTTTCGTTTTCCATAAAAATAAAGATAAAATCAACCAAAATCCAATACCTTCTACCTCAAGCTTTCACGTCGAGTTCACCACTTTTTGTCGTATTACGTGCTTTCTTGCTCGAGAATGTGTCGAGCGTCTGGCTGTAGAAGGTAGTATAGAGATTCGCCGATAGTCAAGCAGTCTATCAGTTTTGACTGCTGGAATATAAACGACTGCAACAATGTACCGTAAATCTATACGGATGCTCTTTGACTGCTTGTCGAAGTCCTTTTTGCCCCAACCGGTAGGTCTCTAGACGTTACAGAGAACCCCGAACAACCCAAATTGTTAATCTTGAATACCGCTTTGTACTTACGATCTTGTATCCACTGACTGTCTTGTTAGATTAACTCAATAAATTTCATTCACTTCGCATACTCAATCCTATAGACACCCTTTTAATCCTTCAATGACAGACGTAACTCGATTTTACAAAACAGTCAAGAGTATTCAAACCCACTTCATTAAAAATCTCGATTCACCATTACAATACTGACTTCAGCAGCGATTGCCTCAGTCTTCCCAAAACTCTACGAAGAAGAAAAATCCAAATTCTCTGTCTTTCCTTCCGCGACCCGAAGCATGAAGCTCCTCTCTCTTTAATCCCTTTGATCTCCAAAAACCTCCAATGAAAACCGAACTAGTAACCTTGCAAAAGCTTGAAAACTAGCTCCCCTCGATTCCCAGAGACAAAAAAAAAATCTCCCTTCAAAACTATATCCCTCCTAACCTTATCCTCTGAATTTCTTCAATCTTCCGTCTTAGATCCGGAATTGGCTCCCACCGTCAAGCTTGGATCCGAAATTGGCTCTCGCCGTCAGAGCTTTCTCCTCCATTTTTACCTTTAAGAAATCCATTTACCGAAAACAACGTTCCCTGAAATGGCACAGAGAACAGGACAACCCGAAACAGAATCGAACCCCGTAATCAGGACCACGTTGAGTCGCCCGACCAATTTAGGTCTCATATTGGATAAGAGTCCAGTAGTTACCTGGATGTTCCCGTAATTGGGTCAAATTGGTCCTCGCGTCAGATTGGCTAAGACCCGTAGTAAGACCTGGATTTCCCGTAATTGGGTTGACCGGCCAATTCAGGTCTCATATTGGATAAGAGGACCCGGATTGGATTCTCGAAATTGGATCCAATTGGCTCTTCGAACCCGTCGTGTGAATTGGTCCTTCTCTTCCTGCTGACTCCCGTTATTGGAATCGAATGGAGCATTTCAGTATGCCCCGGCTGACTGTAACGGAGTGACTGAACCTGACCACTCAGTATTTGCACTGGAGTTGGTCGATGCTTCCAATATTCGAGGTAACTGAATATTAATAAAATTCCTCTTTTTTTTTATTTTCACTGTATATTCGTGTTAGAACATGACACTGGGGCATACTGAAATGCTCCATTCGATTCCAATAACGGGAGTTAGCAGGAAGGAAAAGGACCAATTCACACGACGGGTGAGCTTGATTCGAAGCGCCAATTGGATCCAATTTCAAGAATCCAATCCGGATTTTACTACTAGACTCTTACCCAATATGAGACCTGAATTGGTCGGACAACCCAATGCAGTCTAATTACGGAAAAATCCACGTCTTACTACTGGCCTCAGCCAATCTGACGCGAAGGACCAATTTGATCCAATTACGGGAACATCCGGGTCAACCTACTGGACTTTTAGCCAATATGAGACCTGAATTGGTCGGGCGACTCAGTGTGGTCCCGATTACGGGGTTTCGATTCTGTTTCAGGCTGTCCTGTTCTTTGTGCCGTTTCAAGGAACATTGTTTTAGATAAAAGGATCTCTTAAAGGTAAAAATGGAGGAGAATGATCTGACGGCGAGAGCCAATTTCAGATCCAAGCTCTGACGGTGGAAGCCAATTTCGGATCCCAGACGGAGGATTGAAGAAATTCAGAATTAAGGTTAAGAAACGAGAGAGGAGAGATATAGTTTTTGGGAGGGATTTTGAAGGATCGAGAGAGCTAGCTTCATGCTTCGGGTCGGAAAAAAAGACAGAGAATTGGGTTTTTTTTCTTCATAGGGTTTTGGGAAGACTGAGGCAATCGTTGCTGAAGTCAGTGTTGTAACGGTGAATCGGGATTTTTAATGAAGTAGGTTTGATTACTCTTGACTGTTTTGTGAAATCGAGTTACATCTGTGATGAAGAATTAAAAGGGTGTCTATAGGATTGAGTATGCGGAGTGAATGAAATTTATTGGATTAATCTAACAAGACAGTCAGTAGATACAAAATCGTGAGTATAAAGCAGTATCGAAGATTAGCAGTTTGGGTTGTTCGGGGTTCTCTGTAACGTCTAGAGACTTACCGGCTGGGGCAAAAAGGACTTTGACAAGTAGTCGAAGGGCATCCGTATAGATTTACGATGTATTCTTGCAGTTGATAATATTCCAACAGTCAAAAACCGATAAACTACTTGAATATTGGCGAATCTCCATACTACCTTCTATAGCCAGACGCCCAGCGTTATCTCGTGCAGGAAAGCATGTAATACGACAAAAGTAGTAAACTCCACGTGAAAGCTTGAGGTGGAAGGTATTGGATTTCGTTTGATTTTATTTTTATTTTATGGAAAACGAAAATAAAAATTTTGAAGGATTTTTGGGAGGAGTTTCTGGTGGGGATTCTTCTAAAGGACAAGGTATGCACATGGATTCGTCTATTGCTAGTTTGTTTCAAGCCTTCTCATTGTCAATGCAGCAACAGCAAAGTAATGATCGAAAGGAAGCTTTGGCAACCAAAGCATTATAAGCAGTGGTCAATAAAATTGATCAATTTGATGGGAGGAATATTTCAAGGTATTTAAGATGTTATGTTCGTGAAATGGAATTAAATCGGATTTCTGAGAAGAAAATGGTTGCACTATTTGGACTTGCCACGATACCGGAGATAAGGGACCACATTACATCGATTACGAATCGTTATGGGAATTCATGAGAGGATTTTTCACATGCATTGAAAGACAAATATTTCTTAGAAGATGCTGATCGCGTTACTAAGAAGTTGTTTCTGGAATGGATTGAACGGCCCAATAAGGATTTGCAAGCAACAGAGCTACTAAGGGAATTTGAGAGGTAGTACTCTCAATTGTCGAAGGTAGAAAAATTGACATTGGAGCCGAACAAAGTTGATCTATTTCTTCAAGCTGCTGATGGAGAATTGCAAGAAAAATTAGAACTCCTTCTTGAAGACAAAGAAGAAGATGAAGGATTGACAACAAAGTGGAAGAACATTGAAGATGCGGTGGGATTGCTTACAAAAAGAGAAAGGAAGAAGGATAGGAGCAATATTCCAAAAACAGTACAAGCACCCAAAGCTCCAGTACGTACATCACCACCAACAATGCCTACAGTTCAACCTTCGACATCCTTATCGAAGAAAGCAGATATAGGGATGGAAGAAATTATACGAGGAATGCGAGATCTTCAAATCAAATTGGCAAGACTTGAAGAGAATACTTCTACAAATAATTCGAAGAATGTTTCAAAACAAGGATATGTACAAAGATGCATTTGGTGTGATGACGCTTCACACACTAGAAAAGATTGCAATGAATTTAGTAATATGATACGGCAAGGAATTATTTGCTGGAAAGATGGGAAGATAGCATTGAAAGATAGGGAGGATCTTCTTCAAACCAATTTTGGCAAGGGAGGAATAAGAGCATTGGTTCAAGATTACCTAAAAGAGCATGAAACAGCAGCACGAGAAAGTGCAAGTTATGGTGCTAGAGTAGATTATGAAATTGGTGGAAGTACGGAAACTAGTGAGTTTTGGACTTCTGCCGTTTCTACAATGCAAGAAGGGAAATTACCTCGAGAAGCGTTATTGAGGACTGCAGCTACAATACGAGGTAGAACAGGTTGGGAGGATCCTGTTGAGTCTCTTTTAGTTCATGCGTATATTGCTAAGAGCCAACATGAAGCTTTGATGGAAGAAAAGAGACGAGAAAATTTTGATGATAGTAGAGAAGGAAATTCTTCTAAGAGGCAAACTCGAGGAGACAAGGCTCGGGAGGCAGCTTCACAAGAATTGCCTGTAAAGGATACCTCAGCATCATTGGGAGAAAAAACAAAGGAGACAAAAGATAAGGACAAATCAATTGCTTATAAGCTACTTTTTGACATTGAAGCGGCAACAAATTTGAAAGGGGTGTTGGAAGAACGTATATTAAACGCTAAGGTGGAATTCACATTGAAAGAAGTCTTGGAAATTGCAAAGAAGGATTTTCATGATGTTATCATTGACAGCATTAAGCGAAAGAGGCAATTAATGGGTGAAACTGGAATGAGTCATGCTATTGATGCAAGAATATGTAGAGATGAAGAAGAGGTTGATATTGGTTACAAGCAATCAACAAATGAAAAGAATGGGTATAATCAACGAGTACGTTTTGAAGATTATAGTGATAAGGAAATAGAAACCTTGAGCCATTATACTCGAAAGCATTGGGCAAGGGCAACTACTGAGGTATTGATGAAAGTAGGAGATATAGAAGAACCAATTGTTGCTTTAGTCGACCATGGTTCTGAAATAAATGTCATGTCTAAAGATCTTTATAAGAAGCAAAAATGGCCAATTGATATGGAACATGGATGGGCAATACGAGCAGCTAATAACACACGGGGTGAATTATATGGAGCTTGTCCAGATGTCAAAATTCGGATTGGGGATGTTGCGATGGAGCAACATTTCTTCGTTCAAGATACAACGTCTTATCCGTTGATTATAGGACAACCTTATATCACGGCAACACGGATGGAAACAAAAGTACTTGACAATGGTTCTGCTTATGCAAGGGTACGGAGCGAAGATGGGAGGAAAGCTGTACAATTTCTAACAGTACCTCCTAACCATGAACGGAATCGAGATAGGTTGAGGGAGAAACCATTGCCAAAGATTGTTGAAGGATTTAAGGATTTTGAGGAGGTACCACTGTAAAGCGAGATTATGGAGGTACAAAAGAGGAGGTACTCTCGCGAGATGAAGGTGCCTTTGATGCGAGTTTTATTGGTATATTAGAGAATGGAAATATTATGTATAAGAAAGTTAACGATTTTAAAAGAAAAGAAAAAAAAAAGATTATATGATATTGAAGGACAATTACGCAAGTTATGTACATTGCAAGATGATGAGAGGATTTTAGGTGTTTATGAAGAAAATGGACTGGAAGATTCATTGGAATTGATTATATCTATTGGATTAGGAGATAATGATAAGATTGTTGAGATCCATTCAAGAGAGGTTTATACCATACTTGAATCTTTTCAAGCACCAGAAGTCACTGTAGAGACGAGATATAAAACGGCAGATAAGAAGGTAAAGCCTGTTGCCGGACCATTACCAGAGGATTCTAAAGAACAAATGGGAGAAGCATCAAAAGAAGCAAGTTTAAGAGATCCAATGAGTATTGGACATCAGTTTACTGAAGAGACTTTTGAAGAATTGAAGATTGGTTCTGATGGTTCTTTATTGCTGGAGGAAATTACTTGCTTCAAAAAGATGTTGGCTGAACAAGGTAGATCATTTGCCTTTGAATCTCATGAAATTGGGTGTGTGGATCCAAATATTATAACACCTATGATTATCTTCACTGTACCGCATGTACCTTGGAATCTAAGACCGATTCTAGTACCGAGGGCACATTTACCTAAATTGGTGGAACTATTAAAAAAAAAGATAAAGATGAAAATATTGAAAACCTCGTTTGGGCCGTATTCTAGTCAATGGTTTATGGTACCTAAGGAGAATGGGTCACTACGATTTATTCAAGATATGCAACCGGTGAATGCAGTAACTGTCAGGAATGCAGGAATTGGACCTATTATGGATGAATTTGTTGAGGCGTTTATTGGAAGGGCGATCTATTCAATGGGTGACTTGTATTCAGGTTATGATCAATTTCAACTTGCCGAAGGAAGTAGAGATATGACAACAATGAGGACACCACTTGGATTGGTTAGAATGTGCACTCTTCCTTAAGGCACGACCAACTCAGTTGCGCATATGATGAATGGGATGAATAAGGTATTGAGAGATTTTATTTCGGAAAAGACTATGTCTTTTCTGGATGATGTTCCTATAAAAGGGTGCAGAGAAGGAGACAAGGATGAAACTTTAGATACGAGGGGGTGTCGCAAATATGTTGTTGATCATATACAAGATTGTGAAAAGATTTTAACTCGGCTTAGAGAAGTTCATCTTAAATTATCGGATATGAAGTCCGTATTTGGAGTACGAGAGGTTGTGAATGTTGGACATTTATGTGGATCTTATGGAAGAAAACCAGATCCAACTAAAGTTGATGCAATTGAAAGGATGAAAGAGGATTGTGATTCTTTAACAGAGGTTCGCAGGTTTTTAGGTGCATGTGTATTTTATCGAATCTGGATCCCTCATTATGCTCACATAGCGGATCCATTATATGAACTGTTACACAAGGGTTACCGATTTAAATGGCAAGAAAGGCATATTGAGGCAATGCAAAGATTGAAGAAATTATTGATGTCACCTCCAATATTGAGGAAGGTTGATTATAAGTGCAATAGACCAGTTATTCTTACTGTAGACGCTAGTCCAATTGCCGTTGGATGGACTGTGGGTCAAGATGATTCAAATGGGAGTAGATTTGCAGTTCGTTTTGGGGCTAAAGTTTTAAGTATTCGTCAGCGTGCATATTCGCAAGTCAAAAGAGAATTTTGGAGAGTTGTTTCCGCTATGAAAGCTGAAAAGGACTATTTGATTGGGGCAGTAGTAGTAATTGAAACAGATTGCTTGCCATTGCTTGGAATGATTATTAACTGTTCAACGCCAGATATTGCAATGTTGAGATGGATTGCTTATATTAAGTCACTAAATCCAGAATTTAAGCATGTTATTGGGAAGGACAATTTAGTAGCAAACATGTTATCTCGAGCAAGATACGAGAGGGAGTACAAAATGGTTGAAGACATTGATGATGTCGGATTGAAATTCTATTCAATATCAAATCTCAACAAGGAAGACAAGCTATTTCTTGAAGAATCTTATGAAGGAGAATTATTGGATATTGGTCATTACTTGAATACCTTGACTAAGCAGCGGAATTGGTCTACAGAAAAATTCAAACAAATAAGAAAAAAAGCATATGGATTTTTACTTCGAGATGGATTTTTATGGAAGAGACCGAAAAAAGGAATTGGGATGCCACAACGAGTGATAGGCAAAAAAGAAGAAAAACTAAAATTATTAAAGGAGTTTCATGATAGTTTATGGGCAGGGCATAGAGGAATCTGGGCTACTTTTGCTAAACTCAAGGAACGATATTGGTGGAAAAATATGTATCGAGATGTGCTCTTATTTGTAGAGTCATGTGAAATCTGTCAATCGTATTCTAATATCCGACATCGAGATGGTCTTCATCCTATGTATCCTCTAGCTATTTATTTTAAATGGGTTGTTGATTTGGTTATTATGCCGGTTGGATTATGGCAGATGAGATATTTGGTTTTAGCTCGTGAAGATTTATCAAATCAAGTAGAAGGAAGAGCATTGAGGACAAAATCTACAGAGGGGATTTGTAGGTTTTTGCTTGAAGATGTCATTTGCCATTACGGGTGCATAGGAAAAATCACTGCAGATTGTAGAGAATTAAATGCACAAGAAGCTCGTAAGTTCTTTGAAAAATATGGAGTTAAACTATCACTGACTACTGCTTATAATCCGGAAGGGAATGTAAAAAGCGAACGCGGTCATCCACCGATTGTGAAAGCATTAGTTAAAGCTTGTAATGAAAAAGTTAAAGAGTGGCCACGGCTTTTGTCATTTGTATTATGGGCTGATCGAACAACAGATAGTTCGGTGACAAGATATATGCCAGTAGAACTTATGACAAGTCGAAAGCCAATTATGTTGATTGAAGAAAAGGTACTTACTTGGAGTATGCTACCATAGGAAGATGGATTGACAAGAGAAGAACTTCTGGCTATTAGGATTCGACAATTGGAGCAAAGAACGAAAGATGTCCAGATAGCATTGGGAAGGTTAAAAAGAGCAAGGTTACAAAACAAGGCGCGATTCGATAAGCAACATCGATTGAGACCTAAAGGAATTGAGGAAGGTGACTGGGTACTTGTTTATGACAATAGTCTGGATAATCAACATAGTACTTTGCGGAAATTCTCAAAACGTTGGTTTGGACCATATGTGGTAACAACTATTCATGATAATGCGACTTACTCATTACGGGAGTTAGATGGTACAAAATTGAAAATACCAATTGCAAGGAAGCGAGTAAAAATATTTAAACGAAGATACGCAGAGATGAATATGGAAGACCTTAATGAAGGTATAGAGATTCCGCAGCAAGAAGATGAAAGTGATTTGGATAATGAAGGTGACAAAGACGAACTGGACAAAGACGTAGAGGATATATTCTGAATCAAATAGCAATTGGATAAATTGGTGCATACCGGAGGATGCACAGGTTCAGAGGGGGTAGATGTCGTGTTGTAACACGAGTATACAGTGAAAATAAAAAGAAAGGGGAATTTTATTAATATTCAGTTACCTCGAATATTGGGAGCATCGACCAACTCCAATGCAAATACTGAGTGGTCAGGTTCAGTCACTCCGTTACAGTCAGCCGGGGCATACTGAAATGCTCCATTCGATTCCAATAACGAGAGTCAGCAGGAAGAGAAGGACCAATTCACACGATGGGTTCGAAGAGCCAATTGGATCCAATTTCGAGAATCCAATCCGGGTCCTCTTATCCAATATGAGACCTGAATTGGCCGGTCAACCCAATTACGGGAAATCCAGGTCTTACTACGGGTCTTAGCCAATCTGACGCGAGGACCAATTTGACCCAATTACGGGAACATTCAGGTTACTACTAGACTCTTATCCAATATGAGACCTAAATTGGTCGGGCGACTCAATGTGGTCCCGATTACGGGGTTCGATTCTGTTTCGGGCTGTCCTGTTCTCTGTGCCATTTCAGGGAACGTTGTTTTTGGTAAATGGATTTCTTAAAGGTAAAAACGGAGGAGAAAGCTCTGATGGCGAGAGCCAATTTCGGATCCAAGCTTGACGGTGGGAGCCAATTCCGGATCTAAGACGGAAGATTGAAGAAATTCAGAGGATAAGGTTAGGAGGGATATAGTTTTGAAGGGAGATTTTTTTTTTGTCTCTAGGAATCGGGGGGAGCTAGTTTTCAAGCTTTTGCAAGGTTACTAGTTCGGTTTTCATTGGAGGTTTTTGGAGATCAAAGGGATTAAAGAGAGAGGAGCTTCATGCTTCGGGTCGGGGAAGGAAAGACAGAGAATTTGGATTTTTCTTCTTCGTAGAGTTTTGGGAAGACTGAGGCAATCGCTACTGAAGTCAGTATTATAATGGTGAATCGGGATTTTTAATGAAGTGGGTTTGAATACTCTTGACTATTTTGTGAAATCGAGTTACGTCTGTGATTGAAGGATTAAAAGGGTGTCTATAGGATTGAGTATGCGAAGTGAATGAAATTTATTGGGTTAATCTAACAAGACAGTCAGTGGATACAAGATCGTAAGTACAAAGCGGTATTGAAGATTAACAGTTTGGATTGTTCGGGGTTCTCTGTAACGTCTAGAGATCTACCGGTTGGGGCAAAAAGGACTTCGACAAGCAGTCAAAGAGCATCCGTATAGATTTACGGTACATTGTTGCAGTCGTTTATATTCCAGCAGTCAAAACTGATAGACTGCTTGATTATCGGTGAATCTCCATACTACCTTCTATAGCCAGACGCCCGACGCGTTCTCGAGCAGGAAAGCATGTAATACGACACCGGCTGATTGTAATGGGGTGACTGAACCTGGCCACTCAGTATTTGCACTGGAATTGGTCGTTGCTCCCAATATTCGAGGTAATTGAACATTAATAAAAGTCCCCTTTCTTTATATTTTCATGGTATACTCGTGTTACAACACGACAGCATGTTTGCAGGACAATTTTACAATGAGGACACGAAAGTTCATGCTTGGTCAGAAGTTGAAGGAGTGGGCCACTACCGTTGGCTTCAAGGACTGATGAACCACTTGCCTCGTGAACAACAGTTGGAGTTCATAGCACATGGTATGAGACAAATCTTCATTTTTTTGCGTTGGTACTGATTAACAACAACATTGCTTCTCAGAGACCTTGAAGCTAAAAGAGGGGGTGATGTTAGGGACATAGTCCTTAGAACCTTCTAGAAACAAGTTTCTAGAACCTTCTAGAAGCAAGTCTCTGGAACCTTCTAGAAGCTTCTTAGTTGGTAGAAGATGTTAGAGACATAGTCCTTAGAACCTTCTAGAGATAAGTTTCTAGAACCTTTTAGAAGCAAGTCTCTAGAACCTTCTAAAAGCTTCCTAGTTGGTAGAAGTTGCTTGAGAAGCTTCCTAAATAGGAGTATATATTAGAATCGAGGCTGAAGAGTTCTTTAGTCTCGACAACACATCTCTTAGAGCTCTAGCTCACCTCTCTGGTGTTGTTCTTATATTCATCTGATTAATCTAGTTCTTGCTAGTTCTTCTTGAACTTCTTGTTAGATCTCGAGTTTGTATTTCTGTGTCTGTGACATTGAATCATCACTCTCAGAAACGTAGTTGGGGCGTTACATAACCCAAAATGCATCACGTGATAAGCAAATGTGCCCCAATCCATAGTAAAGGTCGTCTTAAGCTGATCTTTCATTGCAATTTAAACTTGATTATATCCAAAAAATCCATTTAGGAACGAATAACATTTGTGACAGACTACGGTGTCCAATATACAATGTGTGAAAGGTAATGGAAAGTAATCCTATTTGGTGGCCACATTAAGTTTCCAAAGATCTTGACAAATGCGGATTTTTCCATTCTTTTTCGACACCATGACAATTGGAGAAACCCACTCACTTTTTGGCACCGGATAAATGAAACCAACTGCAAGAAGCTTGTCCAATTCCTCCTTCACCATGAAGAAATATTTAGGATTAAGGCGATGTTGCCTTTACCGTATCGATTTAGCATTCTCCTCTAAAATGATACAATGCTCACAAACGTCATTGGAAATACCCTTTAAATCACCATAAGTCTAAGCAAAAGTGGACTTATGATGTAAGAAAAATTTTGTCCAACAGGTCAACTCTTGGTTCTTAATACCTTCATAGACCTTAATTGATCGTGGCTCTATTGTGGTCGCCAAGTTAATAGTTTGACATAAAGGTGCAACGGTGATGTTTTTTTTCAACCCTCGCGCTAGTTGAAAATCAGTCGATAAGTTCGATACGTGCGAAGTACTGAATCTTATGTCCAAGGCACTAACATGGTGCACATCATGCTTGGTCATCCAATCAATACTAACATACTCAGAGTTTTCTGAATCCGTCAAGTATATCAAGTACTCCCTTGGACCTCCACATTGGTACACCACTCCAAGGTGTTGTCCTGCTTTCACAAATGCCTCCATAATCAATGTGACATTGTCATCATCGGAGCTAAGCTCATCGTCCGATGTCAATTCAGATGCTGATAATTGAGACTCCCCGTGATAGCGTACTGGGTACATTTGTAATACCATTTTGTTGTCGCCCTTGCCAATTGTCAAAGTACCCTGACCCCAATCGTTCTTGGCCTTCGTTTGATAAAGCTAAGGTCATCTCAATAAAATTGGATACGATAAAGTCGAATGTTGTAGCCGAAAGACGATATAGTCAATTACATATGCAATACCAGTAATTATAGTTTAAACACTCCATAAAATATCCATTGATTTAACCCGGCTATGATCTACCATCCATAATATCAATGTTGTGGATACTAAGTGTTCCAAATCTAAAGCATCTATTGTATCAATATTCATTAAATTGACACTGGAACCACCATCCACCTGAACACTCAAGATCATAACACCGTCAATCAAAACATCGATGGTTGGTGCACCTGGGCCAGGATTCAAACTGACTTCACAAACTTCCTTATTACATCGCCTATGCCATGTTAACGATGAATTCAATATAGAATGGCACTCTGGTGCGACCGCTAGAAGATGCTTCATAGAAATAGAAGGCTGAATAGCATCCAGATCCTTCAATATGTCATAAGATTTCATATTTAGGGTAATGCCCAATGCCCTCTTTCTTTTCATTGGTTGGAGTTTAACTCCTTGAGGTAAGATATTCTTCCACTCTAAACTCGGAATTGGAAAAGCAGACAGAGTTCCCTTGAAATTCAAGCCTCCTAGAGGATCTTTCAACAGACAGGATGTTTTTCAGAATGACATAAAGAACGAAACAACTTGAAATGGATCCAAAGCCTCAGTAATCGATACCTCATTGGGTAGCCCAACCGAGTCAGGTCGCATACTGGGTAAGAGGCCCGTAACATGACCTAGATTAGATGTCCCCATAATTGGATCAAATTGGTCCTTCGCTTCAAGATCACCCAAATATTGAATTGGTCCTTTTCTTTTTTACTGACTCTTGGTAACAACGGCTTGGACACATTTTACTCGATTTACTAGAGAAACTTGAGGCCTTTGATTTATTTCCTCCATTTTTCCTTAGTTTTATATTTCATGATCCCGATTATTAAAATTGAACGGAGAATTACATTGCTGATAAGTATGCCCCGACTACTTGTAATTCCTTTAAATTGATGCATAATCGTCATTGGCTCTGGGATTTGAACATTCACTAGCATAATGGTCAATCTGTCTACAACGAAAATAACGAAGTGGTCTTCTTGTACCCCTATCAGGCATATTGGGTATCTCTACCAATATATACCTACTAGGCTTGTTCCATGTAGGGTTAGAAAATGATCTTGGTTGTCCCATTGGAACGGAAGGAACTTGGTTTGATAACACCGGTGGAGCACATTGCTGATACCTCTGCTGCTCCTTCTTGTAGTTTTGGGGTTTGATACAGACCTCTGATTAAAATTGGAACTTTGAAAGTTATTGAATGCTCGATTTTGTCGATTAGATCGATTTCTTTTCTATCCAAACGTATTTTCTTATTGAACTTGATTGACGTCCCAATGAGTTGGTGGGATCATGGTCTGATTACTCAATTGTTGTTGCTTTTGCAAATTCTAACAATTAGGTATTAAGTGCTTTCCTCTGCAAAATGTACATTGATCCATCATTTGTGAGGATGAAGGGCATTTTGTTACCAAATGACTATGGTCCTTACAATTACTGCACCAAACATTGGTTCTAGTATTGATAGACTTTTGCCTCTTCTCCTTATCCTTGGCCATATTGATGGCCATTTCCTCCATTTTCTTCGTCAGGTTCAACAACAAGGCTTCATTGGAATCTTTTGGGGCTGGTATTATTGGTAACTCTATCATAGTTAATGCTTGTTGTTGATACAAAAAATAGAGAGCATACGCTATTGTCTCATTTGATGGTATAGCTTGTAATGGGGTGACATTAATTGGCCCCTGAATATTCGCACCGAAATTGGCCCTTGTATCTAACATCCATGGATAAGTACCCACTGATCCGTTCCAAGTCGGATTTTGATAACTGCCTTGAACTAGAATCAACGTAGCTCTCGCAGTTAAAAACTGATCATAATGGCATTCCTCCCAAACCTTGGCTCTATTAAGGAATGTAGATACTGTAACGGGTTGAACTTCTTTCACAAACATTTTTAACTCTACAAGTTGCAAACCATTGATTAATATGGATAAGATAAATGCCTCCGATATTTGGTGATTTTTCCACTTACTGAGTATATCAGCCACCCGGCCATAATACGATTCTATCGCCTCCCCTAGGATCATTTTGCTGTTCATTAACCTCTCTCGAAGACAATCCTTAAAACCTATTGACCAAAAATGGGTTAAAAATGCATTCTTCAATGCTTCCCAATTCGGAAATTGACCCACTAGTTGGCGGTTATACCATTCAAACATCGTGTCTTTTAAGGTTGTTGGCAACCATCGTAACCAAATATCTTCGATTCTTCCATTATTGGCTACACATATTGTCAAAAATTGAGACAAATATTGATCGAAGTCCGTACGGGGAAAACCTCTAAAAGTATTTAATGGAGCTAAGCTCATTGTGCGTTTGCTTACGTCACCCATTTGTACTGCTATTAGAACCACTGGACTACCCGTCGCCATTGAAGAGGACAATGTGTTACCTAATCTTTTAATAAAATTACCACTACCTTCTCCAATTATCTTTTTTGGACTTTTCAACCTCTTCAATTTACTATTATTATCAGTGAATAAGTATATTGGTTGAATTGGAGGTGAAAACAATGGGTTTTGAAATATGCTAAATTTTCCTTATTGGCAAGGAATTTATGCCATTCTACAAAACCAATTTTTATAGAATCAGCAATTTTTGCTATTGAAAAGATATCCAACAGAGTATCCAATTCTTCTATGTTTCCTCCACTTGCAGTTAACGATCTCAAGAGATACACTGAGTTGTTGACAAAAAATTTTACGAGTACTCTTGGCAATTTTCTTAACGGTATATATTGGTGAAATATTTGATGTCGATCAGCTTTTGGGTATACTCGGATACGCGGACAGACATACAACCATGGCTTAATCTAACTTTGTCAACGCTTCCTTTTTAACTTGCATTCTTTCTTGTTGTGCAATGATTCTCTTGCTTGCGCTCTCTCTTGTCTTTCTTTTGACTGGCATGTTTTCTTTACTGTAATCTTCTCATTCTTAATAATCATAATCTTTCATTATATACTACTGAATTTGCTTCCTATTTCTCATCTACTCATCCGACAGTTAATTTCTAACACTCAATACTATTATCAATCCTCGAGAGTGGCGCCAAAAATGTGATTGTCGTTTTACTTATTCTACAATTCCTTCCAAAATAAACCTGTATAGGGGAATTCAAACACAAGGAAAGACTAAGCGCATGAGTTTTACTTGTTAGGATCACACAATTAACTGTAATTCGAACCACTAAAATACTAAGAACCACTACAATGCTTCGTCCCAGTAACAATATTCCTTCATCAATCGATAATCATAATATGCAACCCTGCACTCTTAAAAGATCGCTCAAAACTCAATAAATTCCATCCAATTCTAAGAACAACAGACTTCACTCCAACCAATCTGAATTCACAGAATTCTTGTAATCACAGACTTCCTCTGTTGAAAGACACACACACAACTCTCAATAAACAACAATCATAATCTTCCATCCATAATCAATCTTCCAATAACTTCTCATATAATTCAATCACTTAGTACTCCAATTATATCATCAATAACTCATAAATCAATCTCTGATTTATTCCACAGACTCACTTCTTAGTATTCAAAAACTATCCATTACTCTTCAACAACAAAGAAAACAAAAGAAACAAAGAGGAAGCACCAAGCTTAACCCCGGCTCATGACTATCACAGTCTGGCACCCCGACAAACTTCTACAACTCCTATATAATTGCAACTGATTTCCAGATTCTAATCGTAATCCTATAATAACCGCTTTTAATAACTGAATCAATCATCTATCCTCCTAAATTGACTATTCTATGGACTATTAATCTATTTTACTAATATCTTACAAAAATGAACTAATATCTATTCTACAGTAGGATTTCTATGATATTTAAAGGTCTCTTAGTTGGAACAAGGTAAAATATGGCATGGTGTTAGAAGACTTTAATATCAAGTTACATACTAATTTTGAATTGAAGTTAATAGTTAGAGAAGGAAAAATCACTATTAGAATATTTAGATCAACTTTCAAGTTGGCAACCAAGTGACATTAGTGTAGTTTTTGGACTTTTTTTCATAATCTATAAGTTGGATTGAATTGAATTTTTTTAAGTATATAAAAGACTTATAGTCATATTTTTTTGCAAAATTTTATACCAAATTAGGATTTATAGCTTACTAAAGTTTATTATTTAGAATTAATACTTACAAAAAAAAATCAAAATTATCTAATTATGAAAGTAATAAGGCAATCTAGATTTATGCATAGTTGAGGTTACTAAAAAGAGTATTTTTTAGCACTTTGTACTAGCTTTAAGTACTTTTGAATTAAAATTCGAATTGCATTCTTCTGATATAAGTAAAACCTAATAGGATTTCTTGAATATTTGTAAAATATAACTTTGCCTTTCACAGCTAGGTGCCCGGTGCATTTTCAAACAAGACAACATGTATTACAATACTGCACCTCTCAAATAATTGGCAATATATATAATTCCTTTGATAGTATTTATTTTAGATAGTTAGATGTATTGTCACATGTTGAAGAACCATTGGCATACATATTCTTGCCTTAAAGTCTCAGAGCATGTATTGAGCTTACTTAATTTTAGCCTAGTAGATGTTTGAGTCTCTTTCTAGGATTGCTTTGCCATATCTTCCGTGTTGTAATTCTTTTACAAAACTATGCTATTGTAATGTTTTCTCTCCTTCTAATTGACTTCTTAAAAATAGTTCATGGTAGTCTTAAATTAATATCTGATGTGACCATAACAATTGACCTCCAATTACACAATGGCTATTAGTATACTACTAAAAAATAGACTAACACTTGCTTTAATATCAATGAAATAAGATTGGATTATCTCTAAGATCTAAGATCCTTTCAATCTACAGTAATATAAATTTCATCACAATATAAGCTAACATAAATCAAAACAAAAGTAAACATAATGAAACATGAAAGGCAAAACAAAGCAAAAAATAAGAGAGTAGTATTGAGTAAAAAAGTGAAAAATCAAACTTTACTAAGAAAAAGGGACCAAGCCATACTTGAATGATTATCCAAATAGACCTAACTATTCCTATTTATACTTTATTAAACCATCTTAAAACTTTTTAGAATATTCCTAATAGTAGGCCTTACTTAGTTAATTGCCTTAAGTCCTTTTCAAAATTTTCTATAGTAAATCCTACATAGACCACCAAGTTAGCTCCAATTCTAGAAACTTCTAAAAAATTCTCAAATCTAGTTTCAACTACTTATTTTTATGTATCAACAATACAAATATCTTATCCATATCTTGCTACAAATATTATGTGTAGAAAATAGAATCAAATTAGGTCAATACAAAGAAGATGACTGACCTATTTGGACTTGCCACAATACTAGAGATATGGAAATATATTATATCAATTATGAAGCATTATGGGAGTTCATAGGAGATATTTTTACATGCATTAAAAAAAAAAAAACATTTCTTAGAGGACTTTGATGGTATTACTAAGAAATTATTTTTAAAATAGATTGAATAATTTAACAAGAATTTATAAGCAACAAAGATATGAAGAGAGTTTGAAAAGAAATACTTTTAGTTATTAAAGATTGAAAAGTTAACATTAGAGCAAAAGAAGGTTGAGTTATTTTTTCAAGCAGCCAATGAAAAATTACAAGAAAAATTAAAATTGCTTCTTAAGGACAAAGAAGAAGATAAAGAAATGACAATGAAGTAGAAAAATATTCAAGATGCTATGGATTTGCTTGCAAAATGAGAAAGTAGGAAGGACCAAGTTAATATTTTAAGAGTAGTATAAGCACCTAAAACTCAAGTGTATACAATATAACCAATAATGCCTATTATTCAATCTTCAATGTCTACATCAAAGAGAGTAGATATGGGAGTTAAAAAAATTATATGTGATATGTGGGATCTAAAAATCAAATTAGTAAGATTTGAAGAAAAAACTTCTACAACCAATTTGAAAGCTATTTCTAAAGAAGGATATATACAAAGATGTATTTGGTGTGATAATGTTTCTTATATTAGGAAGGATTTTAATGAATTTAAAAATATGGTGCACCAAGGAATTATTTTTTAGAAAGATAGAAAGATAGCATTAAAAGATATAAAAAACCTCTTTCAAATCAATTTTGCAAAGGATATATGAGAGCATTGATTTAAGATTATTCAATAGCACATAGAATAGCAATATAAGAAGATGCAAGTTATGGTGCTAGGATAGATGATGAATTTGACGAAATTATAGAGATAAATAGATATTGAACTTCAGCCATTTTTACAATGCAAAAAGAAAAGATGCCTCAAGAAGCATTATTAAGAACTGCAACTATACTACAAGATACAATAGATTGAGAAGATCTTGGAGAGGCTCTTTTAGTTCATGGATATATTATTAAGAACCAATATAAAGCCTTGATAGAAGAAAAGAATTGAAGAAATTTTGATTATATAAGAGAAGGAAATTCTTTCAAGAAGCAAATGTGAAGAAACAAAGCTCGTGAAGTAGCTTCATAAGAATTGCTTACAAAGGATATTTTAATAATATTGAAAGAAAAAAAAAAAAAAAAAGACAAAAAATAAAGATAAATCAATATCTTATAAATTATTCTCTGATATTGAAGTAGCAACAAATTTAAAAGGGGTGTTGAAAGAATGTGTACTAAATACTAAGGTAGAGTTCATGTTGAAAGAAATTTTAAGAATTGCAAAGAAAGATTTTATGATGTTATAATTGATAGCATTAAAAAAAAAAGACAATTAATGAGTGAAGATGGAATGAATCATGCTAATAATGCAAAAACATATAAAGATGAAGAAAAGGCTGATAATTGTTACAAGCCACCACCAAGTAAAAGAAATGATTATAATAAAAAAATACATTTTGAAGATTATAGAGATAAGGAAATAAAAGCTTCAAGCCATTATATTCAAAAAAAATTAGACAAAGATAATTATAGAAGTATTGATGAAGGTAGAAGATATAGAAGAACCAATTATTGCTTTAGTTGACTGCAGTTATAAAATAAATCTTATATCTAAGAATCTTTATAAGAAGCAAAAATGGTGAATTGATATGGAGCATAGATGGATAATACAAGCAGCTAATAACACATGATGTAAATTATATAGAGCTTGTCTAGATGTTAAAAACTGGATTAGAGATGTTGCAATAGAGTAACGTCTGTCTATTGAAGATACAACATCTTATCCAATGATTTTAAGACAACTGTATATTATGGAAATATAGATAGAAACAAAAGTGCTTGATGATGGTTCACCCTATGCATGAATACTTAGTGAAGATAGAAGCAAAGTAGTACAATTTCTAACTATGCCTCCTAATCATGAAAAAAATTGAAATAAGTTGAGAAAAAAGCCATTAGAAAGAGTTTTTCAAGGATTTAAGGATTTTGAAGGAGTACTACTATAAAGCACAATTATAGTAGTACAAAAGAGAAGGTACTCTTATAAGATATAAATGCCTTTGATATTTTTTATATTGATAGTTTTGAATATAGAAGTATTATATACAAGAAAATTGAGGATTTAAAAAGAAAAGAAAGAAAAAGAATATATAATATTAAAAAAGAATTATATAGATTAGAGATATTAAATAATAATAAAATTATTTTAGATATTTATGAAAAAAATAGATTGAAAGATTCTTTGAATTTAATTACATCTATTGGAATGGAAGATGATGATAAGGTTGTAGAAATTCATTCAAGGGAAGTTTATTCTATACTTAAATCTCTTCAAGCACTTGAAGTTATTGTAAAAAAAAATATATAAAATTTTTGATAAGAAAGTAAAATTAGGAACTGGACTTTTATCAAAAGTTTTTATAGAATAAATAGAAGAATCATCAAAAGAAGAGAGTTTAAAGAATCCTAAGAATATTGGAGATAAATTTAGAAAAGAGACTTTTGAAGAATTAAAGGTTGGATGTCATGATTCTTTATTATCAACAAAAATTGAATATTTTAAAAAAATGCTTACAAAGCAAGATAAATATTTTACCTTTGGACTTTACAAAATAAAGAGTATAGATTCTAATATTGTTGTTTCTATGGTTATCTTTACAATACCACATGTGCCTTGGAATTTAAAGCTAATTCCTATGCCAAGAATATACTTACATATATTGGTAGAATTATTGAAGGAGAAGATGCAAATGAAGATTTTGGAGCCTTTTTTTGCTATATATTTTAATGGTTGATTTATAGTGTCTAAGAAAAATGGATCATTATATTTTATTTAAGATATGAAATTAGTAAATATAGTAACTATTAAAAATATAGGTATAGGATCTTTAATAGATGAATTTGTAAAAGAATTTATAAGAAGGATAATTTATTTAATGAGTGATTTATATTTAAGCTATGATCAATTTCAACTTGGATACGGAAGTAGAGATTTAACAACAATGAAAATATAATATGGACTACTTAAAATTTATACCCTTCCACAAGGTGTTACTAACTCAGTTGCACATATGATGAATGAAATGAACAAAGTATTGAGAGACTTCATTCTTAAAAAAACTATGTCTTTTTTAAATTTTCCTATCAAAGGATGTAAAAAAGGATAAAAAGATGAAACTTTTGATGAGAGGGGGTATCATAAGTATATTGTTGATCATATATAAGATTATAAAAAGTTTTTAACTCAATTTGAAGAAATTCATTTTACACTTTTGAAAACAAAATCTACATTTGGAGTATAAGAAGTTGTCTTTTTTAGACATTTGTATGGATTATATGGAAGAAAACTAGATCTAAGGAAAGTTGATGAAATTAGAAGGATAAAGGATACATGTGACTTTTTAACAAAAATACATATATTTTTAAAGACATGTGTATTTTATTATGTATGGATTCTTTATTATACTCATATAGTAGATTCATTGTATAAATTATTACTTAAAGATTATTAATTTAAATAGAAAAAAAATATATATATATATATATATATATATATATATATGTATGTGTGTATATATATATTAAAGCCATACAAAAACTAAAGATGTTATAATTGATACTTCCAATTTTAAGAAGAATTTATTATGAGTGTAATAGACTAATAATACTTACTATAGATATTAGTCCAATTACTATTGGATAGACTATGGATCAAGATGATTCAAGTAGAAATATATTTGTAGTTGAATTTGGAGCTAAAATTTTAAATACTTGTTAATGCACATATTTGTAAGTCAAAACAAAACTATGGAGAGTTATTTTGGCTATGAAAGTTGAAAAAGATTATTTGATTGGTGCAATAATAGTAGTTAAAACAGATTGCTTATCATTACTTAAAAGAATTATTAATTATTCAACATCAAATATTATAATGCTAAGATAGATTATTTATATCAAATCATTAAATCCTAAATTTAGGCATGTTGTTGGAAAAGACAATCTAGAAGTAGACATGTTGTTTCAAGTCAGATATGAAAGAGAAGATGAGATGGTTGAAGACAACGATGATGTAGGATCAAAATTTTATTTAATATCAATTCTTAATAAAGAAGATAAGTTTTTTTTAAAGAGCTTTATGAAAAAAAAATTATTGAATATCGATTATTATTTGAATATCTTGACTAAATAAGAAAATTGGTCTATAAAAAAAATTAAACAAATAAGAAAAAAATATATGGATTTTTATTTTTAGAAGGATTTTTAAGAAAGAGATTAAAAAAAAGAATTGGAATTCAACAACAAGTGATAGAAAATAAAGAAGAGTAACAAAAACTACTAAAAAGATTTTATAATAGTTTATAGATAAGCCATAGGAAAATTTGGGCTACTTTTGCAAAACTCAAAGAATAATATTGGTAGAAAAATATATATTGAAATGTGCTTTTATTTGTAGAATTGTGTGAAATTTATCAAGCATATTCTAATAAATAACATTGAGATGGTCTACATCCAATATATCCTTTAACTATTCATTTTAAATAGATTATTGATTTTTTTATTATGCCAATTGGATTATGGAAAATAAGATATTTGATCTTGGCTTATAAAGATTTATCAAATCAAGTAGAAGGTAGAGCATTGAGAACAAAGTCTATAAAAAGAATTTATAGATTTTTACTTGAAGATGTTATTTGTTACTATAGATGTATAAGAAAAATCATTATATATTATAAAGAATTAAATGCACAAGAAGCTCATGATTTCTTTGAAAAATGTAGAATTAAGTTATTATTGACTATTTCTTATAATTATAAAGAAAATGCAAAAAGTAAATGTCATCATCTACCACATCCACATAGTGACTTTAGGTTTCTTCAATAGATCGGAGGATGAGATTTGAAAGTAGACTTGAGAAAATATTTTGGATGTTGGTTTCATATCAATTGAATCAATATTAAATTTTTGAGGTATTTTCAAAGTTAGTAATGTTCTCAGTTGGTTTAGATTTTAAGAAATAAAGATATGTTTATAAATTTGAAGATTACTTAAATTTTTTAGTGTGAATACAAGTGAATTTTAGATAATGTATTAGTGTATTAATTATAAATGTGCATGAAAATTTTAAAGTCAATTGAATAATTAGATTAAAGTTTGTAAGGATTTTTTTCGGTTGAGGTCTCAAAAATTGGAATTTGAAGGTCAAAGAATATTTCTAAGATCTTCAACAATCTATCAATTGGATTAAAGTGATTTTTTTTTTATAAATATTAGATTCAAGTTTCAATACTCAAGTAAAATTTTGAAAGGAATTCGACAATTCAAGAAAGAGATATTAGTGTTAGAAGTTTAGTATTCAAGTTGGAATATAAGGCTATCTAACAATCAATTGGATTATTTTACATTTCTTTTAATTAGTAAGTGCAATTGATTTCATCTTTCTTGTACATGTTTTTAACTAAGATATTAAAAAATGTACAAATTTTGAGTTGATATCAATGATTCAATCATTAGTTGTTGAGGTTCCATTTTGCTTTAGGATTTGATTTGGAATTTGTCATCGATTTAGTTAGGCCTTAGGATTTGATCTAGGATTTGGTTAGAATTAGGATTTTATTAGAATTTAGTTTAGAACTTGTCTAGGATTTGATTAAGATTTGCTTAGGATTTATCTAAGATTTAAGATTTTATAAAAAAATTATTAGAATTTGACCTAGAATTTTATTAAGAATCAATTAGAATTTCTATTTTTAATATTTTTATAAGATTCTTTATTATTTCTTTAATTTCTATTTTTAGTATTTATTTTAAATTATTATTACTTTTTTTAATATTTATTTTTTATATTTCTTTAAGAATTATTTTTTTAAAAAAAATTAATTTAGGACTTTTTTGTATTTCTTTTATAACTTCTTTTAAATTTATTTTGGATTGATCAAAGTTTGATCAAGATTATTAAGATCTACTTAGATTTATTTAAGATTCTATTAGATTTTATAGGATTCTTCTTGCATTTCTATTTATCTTCTATAACTAGGTGCTTGGTGCATTCTCAAGGAAGAACACACATAAATAGAGTCCAAAATATCAAAATATAGACTTAAATGATTTTGATATTTTGGCACAATATCTACACAATGAAGAATAGTTCTTAAAGAAAGCCATGCCTATGGCTATGAAAATCTTATCTATTACTCAACATGGTGACACTTTACAATTTGTTTACATATATAGTAGAGCTTATCAACTTCAATTATAGATATTCTTCAAGAAAAATTATATATACTTGAAATATGAGGTGTTTAAAATATTTAATGTTAAGGTAGAATATATAATGCTACAATCTATTTATATAAAGAGCTTGATTTAATGAAACAAAATTTGAAAAAAATAACATGCCTATGAAAGATGATAGTAATATAGTTGATCAAAGTTTTATTGCTATAGTCATTATTAGAAGTATTATTGGTAGAATTGGTGTGAACTCTCAATTATATTCAAAAATTTAAATTTTTATAATTTCCTTATTTTATGATAATTAAACATTTTAAATTAGGATTTATATAAGTAGAATTTAATTTTATAGAATTTTTAGGATTGCAACCTTTGATGGTATAAATCATAGCCTAATTCCTTGAGTTTGGTTAATTAAGACCAAAGTAATAAGAGTTAGAAAATTAGAATAGCAACATAGTTAGTTTTAATAATTTAGAGGTTGTTAGTCACTACTATGAGGATTGACTAAAAGCCTATGGATTTTCCTACAATCATTTCATATGATTCAGAATGAGTTAGAATTATAATTTTCTAAAAACTCTAGTGAAGTTTAGCAATGATAATTTTGAGATTTCCTTCAAATTCAACGAATTCAAGTAGCATATTAGTTCTTTTAATTAATGAAAGTCTTTTTAATGCAATGGTGGCATTGGATTCATATCCTAGAGTGAAGAAAACAAGATCAATGCCTTTTCCTTAAAAATACAAGTGGAGCAATAAAATTCTCATTTTGAAGAATTTTACAAGAATTGCAAAGATTCTTATAGGTAAAAACTTTCATGAAAATTGCACTTAAGTATGGATTGAGGCATGTGAGTAGTTGATCTTAGCATAAAAAGGTGTTTAAAACACCATGGTGAATTTGAACACAAAATGCTTTTTTGGCCACTTACAAGAACCATCAACCTCAATAATGAAATTGGCTTTTGGATGAATGAAGGCACTTCTTAGTGCTTCCTAGTTGGATTATTGTAAAAACATTTCAATAAGTGCATCTTTAAGCTAGGCTTCTAATGGCATAAATTTTACTAAATTTGAAGAAAAATTAAATTTTTGGTTAATTTTCAAGTAGAGAGAGGTTGCTTGCCATAGCACTCTTGGTCACTCAACTTTAAAGGAGCATTTTTCATGGCTTAGGTACTGGATTGAATTTAAATTTATTTAAATAGCAGTTTTAAATTGAAGCCTCAACATTTGTACTATTTGATACATTGATACCCAATAATATCAACCACCTTAAACTCCAAACCATCTTTTGGTCAAAAAAGGTAATTTAAAAACTTTAATTAATGTGGTTGTAATAAACAATCAGAGTCAAATTGTCATCTAAAGTAAAGTTATGAAAACACCTCTTAGTTATAGATTTCAACAACTACCCTATACAGAAGCAAGTTTTAAGTATATTTGGCAAAAATTACTAACTTTGAAGACCAAAAAGACTATAGAGATGATTACATCAATAAAAATATAATTAGATATTTTAATTTTATTAAATTAAATAATACTAGAAAAGATTGATTTTAGATTTAGTTGCAATTAATCATATGATAAAGAAATAAAACAAACATATCTTAGCATATATAAAACTTATATATGATTTAGATCAATATTCTTAATCTAAATCATCAATATTCATTTTATATAAATTTCTAAAAATACATCATGTGTCTCAACAAAAAAAAATCTTTGGTCTATGAATATTTGCAACAATAAAGAAAAGATTTATCACATGTATTTTTACAAAATAATATTTTCACCAAATTCATAAGCATATTTCTATTAGAAAAATTAGATCTTTTGGTTGTTTCGTACAAATCTATGTAGTCAAATTTACTTTTTATTTTTAGCTGAATATATATATTTTTTAAATCATAGGTAATTTTTTTAGATATACTTGGATACTTTAGTATCTCTAAAAAAGTATTTCCTTCTTAATGTTTTAATATTTTATGCATAAAATTGAAAAAGAACTCTCTTTAATAACTTCTTATATGGGATTTAATAAATAAGAATGATAAATAATAAAAAAATTTTAAAAATTCTTTTTTAATTGAAGCATTCTCAAAAATTTATTATTTTGTATACTCAACATTAAAAAAAAATGGAAAATAGAAAAAATTAAACTCTTTTAGAAGTAGCATAGAGCATTTTTTAGATTTTTTTTTTTTTTTTTTTTGTATTTATAAACTAAAATAATTTAAGCTTTAAACCACATCATTAACTATTATAGTATTACTACCTTCTATCTTTCTATTCCTATTAGTCCATCTATGGACTAAAGTCAATGGTTGCCCATTTTAGAATTCTTAAGTATACATCTCATGTCTTTATTCTTTCAAATTTTTGTTCTAAATTCCAAACACAATATAATGAGTATAGAAAAAGATATTGTTGTTATGATCTTCAGCATAAAAGGATTTTTATTAGCATAGACATAACTTTTATTAAAGATTGTATTTAAAATTATGATATGTATGTTCTTAATATACCACATTTTTTTAACTCTTTAATTGATAATACTTCTTAATTTGATGGACTTGACTAAAAATAAAGAATAGAGCTAAGACTTAATTATAAACACAATAAGTTAGTAGAAAATAATGTAGAGTAAGAAAAACCAAATAAAAACATATTGACACTACATGTTGTACAACCATAAGATGTACAACCAAAATTATTTTATAGCACTAATATAGAGGTAATTTTATACTAAGTACATATCATTTTATTTGCATCACTATAACTTAAGCATAATTAAAGATAATAATATATTTATTATCAATACCACTAATCAAAACTATAAAGAGACCAAATTCAAGGATATCATTCAACAATTAAAGAGGAGACTATCTATAAAAGATGGAATTAGATTATTGATGAAAAATTATAAATGAAAGTTCATTCAACTATCTAAAGATAAAAAAATACACTTTTTTAAAAGAATCTGCAAGCTAAAGCATGAAATAAATCTTATCTATAAATGGCCAAAAACGTATCCAATTGCAAGAATTTTGGACCACATTGAAGGACTAGACTATGACAAAACCTTTACACTTATTTTTAAATGGACTACTACCAAAACTATAATTGGTCTTTGCATAGCTTTCTAATGAGATCTAGAACATATTGATGTTATAGCAACATTTTTGAATGGTAAACTTTAAAAATTTATTTACCTAAAAAAAATTTCTATATTTTGAATTTTTTTTTAAAAAATCTAGTATATAAACTTCAAAGATCTATAAATAGACTTAAACAACTTTTAATAGTATAGTATCAAGAAATTGATAGTTATTTATATAACTCCAAATAGATAAGAAATAGCATAGATTCAAACCTTTATTTTATTGGATAGTTTAATATTGTTATTATAATTATGCTTTATATAGATAATTTATTGGTGATGATAAATTTCTTTAATAGAACCAAGAAAATGAAGAATCAACTAAAAATTATATATAAGATAAAAGTTTTAGGATCACTTTTAAAACATCTAAAGATATAATTTTCATAAACTACTAAAAGCATGTTTGTAAATCAAAAGAATTATTGTAATAAATTATTTGTTGATACTAGATTAGACTAAGTAATTGCATAGTTGACACCTTTGCTTAAAAGACATCTTTTAAAAATTAAAACAAAAACACTTTTCTTATGAATGATATAGCTTATTGTCACATTGTAGAGAGATTAATTTTCTTAACTAATACACAAATAGATGCTTTGTGTGCAATAAGAATCATTAACAAGATCTTTATACATTAATAAGAATAATATTAGAAATCAATGCAATATATACTCTATGACTTTAAATACTCTATTAATCTTGGCATTCACTATTAGCAAACTTATTGTTCATATATTAAACTTCAAAGTTTCACCAATTTTGATTATCTAAGTTTTCTTGATACTAAACGTCATTTTAGTACTTATGTATTTACCTTAGCATCTAGACTAATCTCATGGTCTAGCAAATGAAAGGTAATAATATTTGAGATTATCAATAATGCAAAATACAAGACTTTTTTAGAAGGGAACTAAAAAAGAGGTCTTTAATTGTTATCTTTTAAAGGAACCTCAATTAATTCTTAAAATTCAAGCAGCACTTAATTATAAGAATAAAATAATATATTTAAATTAAACTACAAGATATGTTAATACCATTCTTAACCTTCACCTTTGCTTTAATAATGAAAGAGCTATCAAATTGGCAAAAATTTCACCTTTCATGTTATAACAATGTGCATAGAAGAGAAATACCATTTTATCCAAGAACGCATCATTAAAAGAAAAGTAAAACTCTATATGCCAATAGAATATTTACTTATAAATATGTATATAAAGCCTTTAAAAGCATCATAATTTCAAAATTTAGAAACAACATTGGTATTTGCAATATATTCTTTGTTTTTTTCTAAAAAAGTTCTATGCTTTAGCTAAATATAAATAAAACAAAATGAATATTTTTTTAAAAAAAATATCCAAGGAGTCATTTTACATAATTTTTGGATAGTCAACATTACTACAACTTTTTTCATATAATTTTTGTACTACATCAAGTGCTTATTCTCTTATTTCTTTGTTCACTACCTCTCATATTATCATTCTATTTCTCTCTTGTATTTTTCCTTCCATTCTCTTTGATTTGCTTTATTTCAAAATGGAGTGTCGAATTATTTTTATATATTAGTATGATTAGGATATAACCTAAATCATATTAGATTAGGATAAGTATTAGGTGTTTGATGAAGATAACTATCTTATCAAATCTTTATTATATTATAGTTTTATTTATTCATCTTTCTTAGAATGGATTGTTCTATGTTATTTTCAAAAAACTCATTTAAATTATTACTAGTTAGGTTTTTAGTATTTACTTAAGCAATGATGTTGTATATAATGCTATTCATTCGTAATCAAGCTTCATTCCTACAACATCAATCCTTCAAGAGGATAGATGCTAAAGTAAAAGATTTTTATCTAGAAAAAGATGATGGTTCAACCAACATAAATCCTAGATATTATTATGAATCTATTATTCTAGAGAGAGTTGGAACAACTACTATTATAATAGTTGTGAATTCATATTGATTTCTTATTAGAAATTATAGATATTCTTGAACTATCTTTTCTTGCAATGGAATTGCTATCCTTCTATCTATAGATTACAAGTTATTCTTGAATTCAAAAACATGTAAAAACTTTGTTTGGAGGATCTATACTTGAAGGTTAAATTTGTGAAGTTATATTGTAGAAAACATATTAATAACTTATCAATAGCATTGAATCTAAATTTGCAACCACAGCAAGAAGATGAGATGACATAAATAGGGTTTGTAGATTCTTGTGTTTTGTATTGGAATAGGTATTGGATATTCTTAGATCAATTGTCTACACATTAGATAGATAGTTTAATAAAATAGTTCTTGCAATTATCTTGAAGATGTTTTAAAATCAAGAATTAAGATAACATGATTAGAATTTAATAAAATAATTTTTTGAAAAGACAACTAATAGAATTAATATCCAAAATATATTCTAAATATGCATTTGTAGAAAATCATTTAAAGACAATCTTATAATAGAATGGCATGGAATGTTATGTGCTTTCCATATTTAAGGCATTATAACAAACATGAGTTATATATGTGTGTAAATTCTCTTGTTGATTAAAATTATAAAAAAGAAAATAGCATATTTTATACATTTGGTTTTGAAGCTTGAAAATAAAAGGATTCTTTAAGCACAAGTCAATTTTCTTACAAAAAGAAAAAAAATGCTCTTGATATTAATTATGGTATTGAGTTACCATTGAAACTTACATATAATATAAGATGAAAAGCAGCACAAACATTCACCCACATTCCCTTTCATCTTTGTTTTTCTAGGAATGAAGTCTTGACTGGGAGAATCTGGATGGGAATGAAAAACTGTACAAATCCAAATGAGTTACGAAAGCAATGTTGAAACAATCACGACTTACACCCCAGTAGAGATACATGAACCCTGAAATGTTACCTTCACATTTGGGGTGCCACTGTAGCAATTATGAATGACTTGATATGGGGGTATGTGAACTAATTACACTTGATTTGTAAAGCAAGCTCCAATAACCATGACTCTTTCCACCAAATTCACTATTACAAATTGTTCGCACCACGTTAAATAAGCAGTTTTATGATAAGATGAATTGAAATGCTTCAATACCAGAGAATGCTAGCAGACTAGATAGTACAAGAAAAATATTGTAAAATGAACCAGGTGAGATAAGAATTCGAACCAGAACTACTTCACGGTGATTTTTATGTCCGCAAAATCCAACTGCACTTAACAATCTAAACTTTTAATAGCCTACAAAATGTGTTACATTACAAAATCGATGCACCAATATTCCATCGGAAAACTAGCGAGAGCTCCCAGAGGTCCTGTTGGACATTGCGCTTTGCATGTGCGGATCCAACTGCCCTGCCTACATTACCAGCTTGAGCAATCCGAAACTAGAGATTGCTTCCTAAAGGCTTGGGAAGAACGGCACACACAAAATCTTCACTTAAGCTGAACCTAAAGAAAGTCATTCAAAGTACAAGCGGGATAAATCTAGCTGATTCTCTGGCTATGAGAGATATTAAAGTTCAGTGCCAATAATTTGGAAGACATAGGTAAATATCCAAGAGAATTAGTGAGCATGAGTTGAAATTTGAGAGGGAGGCCGCCTGTAGTTCTGAGTGTAAAGAGTTACATCCCCTCCTGTACTAAGCTCCTTGAAAAAGGAATGAGCACAATCAAGACAATAAGTCGTGGTCCGAAGTTGATCGAACAGTTGCTTGACCTCCTTCTGTGTCGTTAAATATGGCAGTTTCACCACTGATCCTCCTTGGAGATGACGTGGGTTTTGCAACATAAACCTGTTCCAGAATTTCAAAAGTGGTGAGAACGATTCACACGGTTCGGTCTGATCAAAATATTTACCAAGCAGGAATAGAAATAACAACAATTCAACGAGCAACATGTTAGTCAAATAGAAGATTATGGACCTGTTTCAACTTTGCAGGAGGTGCAAATATCTTTTCCCCAGAAGACCCACGTTCAACAGGTGGGCGTGCTTGATTTCCAACCCATTTGCGATGAGGTCCTAACCAATTGCTGGACCCAACCCGAGGGGAATTCTGTTGCGAGGAACCTCTTTGATCAGAATGGCTGTTAATATGATGGGCATGGTATTGTCCTACGCCACCCATTGCTTGGTATAGATGACGTGGAGATTGAGGTTGTAGATGATTGTGTGGAGCCCGGCTACCATTCGCCCCAGCATTATTGTAGGCTCCAGAATTAACACCCATCCCGAAGTCGTCTGAACCAATGTTATTGCCATTTCTCATAGTCGTTAGGTTACCTCCTCGGGTCACCCTGGATGAACGGCGATTACTACGTAACTTATTATTACCTGTTTCAATATATATCATGGTTAGACGCCTTCCATGTGTTAAGTGTACGCTTATCCTTACAAAAATTACTCCAAATCCCCCGAAGTGAATTCTGACCATTTCACAACAACCAACAACCTCTCAACAGACTGTAAGTAAAGGTACAGAGTTCATACTCTGATCTGATGATGAAATAGGTGCAGCTTGGTTGCAAATAAAACTTCGACCCAGATTCTGAGAGGACCCATAAGCAGAGGTAATACTGGGAACGGAGGATGTATCACCCAATCCAAGCTCATCTGGAAATTGAGCAGCTGCATCCATGGACGTAAAATTTCCATCATTCACTTGGTTGGAACTTCGACCTAGATTGAAACTTTCATCCTTTTCCAATGAGTTAGAGGACCCTCGTCTTCCCTGCTGCAAGTAGCCCATAGATATGGGTACATGCATTTGACCTGGTACATGCGACCAGCCAGTAGAACTGTCCACGTTCGGAATCTGCGAAGGAGACCCAAGCACTTCAAATAAGCTCATACGGAAAGATGAACATGAAGTGCATGGAGTGTTCTGAAAACACAACATAAAATCGCGTAAGCTGTAGAAGGTTCACCAAGGAGCTATATCATTACGACAGCTTAAGGATAAGTTGCAACCCCCAATTGCCGTGGCACACAACATGCATTAGAAATAATAAAATAAATATTCCATCATTGATTACCTGGAACGGAGCAGATAGATTCAAGTCAAACGGTCCTGGTGACTGTACAACTGGCACCACAGCTGGACCAGGAGCCATTCGTTGAGTATTTCCAGACCCGCGCTGCGTACCGGCTATGCCGCCGAGGCTATCGTTGCTGTTCATGCTAACAACACCTGGGCTTGATGACCAAACAGGAGTATGTTTCCAATCGGGTTGCTTACCTGACAAACCGAATAATATGCCAACCCACAGGTTAATAAAAACTCAACCTCATCTATATATATACAAAAAGCTTCTAATTCCACAAACATTCAAGACGATTTCAATCCTAGATTTTAAACCTATAGACACAACCCAAATTAATCATGCAAACCCATTAGCAAAACCATGATAGAGACAGAAAGTTACTAAATTCTATCTTAAAAATACATCTGATTACGAATGAGCACGAAAAGATCCTTCAAAAGTGCAATATGACTCTGAATGTTACTAAGAGCTTGCCTGATGGAAGATATGTTGGACCCATAAAACCAAGCTGCCCAAATTGTCCAACTGAAGAAAACGGATTAGAGTACACCAGCATATGGGGAGGCATGCCTGCACCAGGATTAATATACTGGCCAGGAAATCCAGAGGGAGGACCACCTCCGTAGAAAGAATCAACGCCTGAGTGCTGTAGTTGCCAACCACTAGCGCTAGCGCTAGCACTTGGAACACCCTGGTCATTGGAGCCTGGCAGAACGGCAGCATCCTTGCTGGGTCCAAATGGAAAACCTAGCATTTTGCTCATCTCCAAACCAGAGAAAGAAGTTTGGACAGAAGTTGAAAGAACACTTGAACCCTGTCCTGATGATCCTCTAATAGAAATTGAGGTGGGTTCAACGGAGAGGTCAGCAGGAAGAGCAGCAGCCATTGAGTCTTCCACTATTGGACTCTGCATGCGAACGGGAATAGAATTTCCTAGCCCCATACCTGTATTTCGATAACAAGGTTAGAGAAGAGCGTATACATGAAGACATACGCAAACATTTACTAAGTTCATAACCTTCAAACTACTGTCACCACATAAGCATATTATGGAACATTACCCAGTCAATATCACGGCTCATGTGACTGGAATATCCGTGGGATAGAACAGGTACCAGCATGGTTAGTTGTGGAGGCCCCACTGCCAAACGATCTGATTATCGTGCTTTTCCTAATCGCAATCGGCTCACGGGTACTGCAAAATGATTCGTCACTGCTAATAGCAGCCACAGCCACAGCTGATGCAGCTGCTTCAGCCTCAGCCTCAGCCTCAGCATCAATGACCCCATCTGTGTTTCCTGCGTTGTCCTCGTGTCCACGTGTACGCTTAACTGATATATTTGACACAATCAAAGTAAGAAAGCCGGAATAAAGTTATCTGTAAAACATGAATACAGATCCAGATCCCCCGATTGCTTTGCATATTTAAGTAAGAAACTTGCTAGTTCATCTATTATGAGTCAAAAATAAAATCGAGATTGTGCACATATAAGGAGCTGACCTTCGATAGAAAATGAGGGCATATCATGTTCAGAGCTAGACATATGATTAGATTTCTTCAAATCGCTCTTCTCGGACGCACCGTTAACATGTGACCCTAGAGTGGAACCCACTGCGCTAATGAGAGCAGGTGTATGGGGACGACTGTTGGATACCCCAAGAGGTGGTGATGTCACTGCACGTGCACAAATCCGATATTTCCATCCTCAAAGAATAGACAAATATGAAAGATCTTAAGTACTTACATTCTACACACGGTGTCTAAAGACGAAATGTATCTGACCTGACCTCAAAAATAATATCATGATTTGAAGAGTGAAGACACATGTGATAGTTTAAGTATTATCCAAGTTCATTGATTTCCATGCTGAATCTTGCGCCACAACCATAGAAGAGTGCAAACCATAAAACACAAAAATGTGCCTATTCCTACCAAACTGGATTTTGTCTCCAGCAAGAAGTGAGCCAACTGGTCCTGTTACAAAACCGGATATTTTTTCCTTGGCCGCCATGGATGCTACAGTTGTTCCTGAATCCAGAACCATGCTGCCTCGGGCATCTACGGGTAATTTCTGTGCGACGGGAGCCCCGTAGCGAGCTGGTTTCATAGCTTCTTCTAGTTGAATCTGAGTTAGGCTCACCACCTGCAGGTTGGAACTGAAATGAGTATAATTTTTTAAACGAAGGCGTATTGCGGTCAAACGCGGTCACAACAGTTAGATATCCTATAAACTATACCCATTCACATATAAACGGTACATGTCCACCCACATGTATACACCAAAAACATGAACTATCAAAAACACAACTCATTTAGTTGTTTTAACATAGTGAACAAAAGTACAAATATTTTTTCTACAGAATCGGGTAAATCTAAGATATGGGTTGCAAGGTAAGAACCTGTCTAGTGGATTGAGTCCCGCCCCAGGCAATCGGAGTGCCAGACATACCCTCCTGGTGTTGATTTTGATTATCACAAGAGGCTGTTGCTGCGCCAGTCTCACAATCGATTAAACTACCTCCTGAACCAGAATTTGATCGCGAGGACCTAAAGTCCAACAGAATGTCAGCCTCCTAAGCTCATCAGTCAACAAGAATACAAAAAATACATAGAACGTCAACGTCAAAGACGAAAAACAAAACTAAGAAAATAGTTTTAACCAATTTTCAAGAAGTATAAATGATAATACTTCAGCTGACCACTGTTAGAACAAATAGACTTGAAGTATGATTTACTTACTTGGACAGGTTAGGACGTATATCAGGTAATCCACCAGACGGAGTGCCAATAGGAGCAAGTGGAAGACCCTGAGAATTTCCAGCTACTGTAGTCAATGACGCAACAGTTGGTGATGGAGTGGTTCCGGAATGAGGTATCCGGGTAGTAGTGCCGGTATTTTCTGCGATGGTGCGCTTTTCTACAAATGATCCAGATTTCGTTCCCTGCCCGGATGCTGCTTCCATTTGTGTTTCCAACTTTGCAACACCCCTTTGCTTCCTTGCTGCATGTTCCTTCGCCTGTAATAAATTATCAAGTTGTCAAGTTATCACACATGCAGCACAACGTGCAAGCATAGAACACAACGCAAACCACTTACGATAGGTCGGGCAAACAAAACCAAAACATTTATAACAAATCACCTAAGAAAATCGTAACAGCAGCACATGGGTAATCCATCTCAATAGAGTAATTAAGCAAAACTTTGTAATCGTACACACCTTCAAGTTCGACTTGGATTTTATCTCTTTCTCACGTTCTGCACGGCGATCACTTAACATCTGCCGCTTGGACCTTACTTCGATAAAATCATCTTCATCCCCACGCTCAATACCAGGCTGCTTGAACACATGCACTTCACCACTTTGTAAAGGTGCATCTGATGTTGATCCAGAGGCTTGTTTTCCAAGTAAGCTCTCGAGAGGAATTATTTCAGAGTAACCTAAGAGTTTTCCACCATTCTTTATCAAAGGATTAGTAGCACTCACCCGTTCAGATCGTGATGAGGACGCGCCTTCAGACAAAACCCGGGATTTCCGACTATTATCTCCAGAGTAGTTGCTTCCTTGCAATTGTGAAGTAACATCCCTGGAACTAAGTCTACCATCAGTAGTACCTATTGGCATGTCCAAAATCTCGAATGAAGTATTCGTTATTTGCTTTGAAAACTTTCCTCCAGCAACATCGGATAATTGCTCGGCAAAGTCACTACTTTTAAGGTCAGTTCGACGGAAATTACTACGTCGATAAGAACGCGGTCGAAGAGCTGCTCCATCACTACTTCCATTAGATGCAATTGTTCCAGTAAAGATACCTGCAGTTTCATAAGTGCTTTGAGGAAAAGAACTTCCAGAAAAAGGAAATTTACCCGCATCTCGGCGGGAACTCTTAAGGCGTGAGTAGGATTCTGGACCAGCTGTGCTGCTTGAACCTTCATGAATCACACCTCTATCACGCACTCTCCTTTCGGACCGCTGGCCTGGTTTTCCAGTAGTGAGCCTGTTCTCCCTAGTTTCTACTTCTACTGGAGGTTTGACGTCTAAAGAAACAGACTGATTCATCCAAGGTGACTGGAGTTGAAGCGAGACAGAATCCTTTCTAGGCTGTCCTTGATCTGCTGCAGATATTAGATCAACAATGTCTTCCTCTTGCAATACCTACATGCACAGATACATCACACAAGCACATAAATCACAAAGTAGATTCAAAAAGGGCACAGCCGACTTGGTAAAAATTAATCCTTAATTTATATTCGAAAAATCCTAAGATTGCACAATGATCAGCAGCAATTAGTTGATGCTGACAATCAAACCACACACATTATCGTGATGCTGACAATAGGTACAACGAATAACCACAATCTAATTAGAACCATAGCATTATAGAATAGACGGAAAAGAGGTTACAAACTAACCTTAGATGTAGAAACGGCTTGTGAAATTTGCTCTTGCACTTGTGTCGACTCATTGGACTGACTAAATGCAGGTGTCGACTGCAATACTGAAGATGAATGGGCAAGCTGTCCAAACTGGATTAAAGGAGGTGCGGAAGAAGAATGAGGAACCTGATGAAGAGTACTGTGAAGAGGAACGTGAAGTGGCGTCTGGATTGAACCAATCTGGATCGCAGGAACTGATCCCTGAGGAAGTGCTGTGCCAGGAAGGAACCCGAAGTGTAAAGTCATGGAAACTTCTGAAGAATGGATGAGACCAGGTACCCCAACAGAAGCAGGCTGCGAAGAGGAACTTGGTGCGACAGTTTTTTGTGAGGTTGGGAACGCCATGAAAGAAAGAGGCAGTTGCAATTGTTGTACAGATGCTTGTTGGGCATCACAGGAATCAGACTCTTCGACTAACCCAGCAACTGAAGGTCTCAAGTTTATTTGCCCATTCTCTTCATGTGGCAGATGTCTGTTCCTCATTTCCTCAGTCATCTGATGGCACATGATAGGTAACTAATGTAAGAAACTGCAGAGAATATGTATCAAAACTAACAGAACATAGTAGGCGCCAGAGGCAACCAAGAGATCCTGTAGCAACGCAGAAGAGTACTACAAAATGAGGTGAATTTCAAAAGAGAGATTAAGACCAACATTAATATAGATCACAAATACCAAAGATGTGAGAGATACTCTCTACCTGTAGTTGTGTAGAATTGGCGAGCTCTTCGGCTGCATCTTGCTCTGTAATAGCATCATCAATGTTCTGCTCATTATGTTGTCTATTTTCAGTAGCCTCAAGAACATCAGCCCTGCCTGTCCCGTGATCTAGCTCATCGTCCTCATCTTCGTCATCCACATTATCAACATCTTCATCTTCATCATAACCCTCAAAAGCCTCATAACCCTCCTCATAACGCTCTTGGTTTTCATCCTCGCCTTCCCCATCCTGTGTCAACACATGGACACGGGTAAGCAAGCAATAAGAATATCAATCAAATTACAACACAGCTAGAGTGTCAGAAACTCTCGTTGCCGCTTCCAAGTACACAAATTGCTTCACTTAGAGATAAGGTATGGCACACAAAGCCCAAGTTCTGACATCCTATAATGAATCTATAAGAAACAGATCCGATAACCAGAATATATTATTTTGTGTATCATCAGCAGTAACCAGATGCTACATTGTTACGTTAGGGGAAAGAAAGAAAAGAAAAAGAAAAAGAAAAAAACACCGAAGATAGTGCATACAATAATAGTCGGGGAGTGCTAGTACATGTAAGCAAAATAGCTACATAGGCGTAACTTACATCAGTTGAAATCGTGTAATCTTCCCGATCACCGCTTAGACCATCAGGTGTTACAAGCATCTCTTGTTGGCCAACTTTTGAAACAACAAAAGATGCTCCTGAATCTCTTTGCTCATAATCGCCGTCTGACTGTGATTGACTGGAACAAGACGAACCTCCATTTCGGTTATTATCATTTCTCCCTGGTGATGGAGAAAAGAGTTGCACATTCGAATCCTCATGTGAGTGACCTGGAGACACCTGGGTGACCCAATCTTTGTAAGACTTCCAATGGAAAACTGAATACCAAAATGAAATAACTTGAGTAGAGAAAGAAAAGAGTATGCTTGTTATCATTGGTTACCTGAGATAAAGAGCATTGTAGACCGAGGGAGGAAGTTGAAAACTGCTCCCAGTCCCTCTGGGTCGAACTCCAGGGCTTACTCTGTTGCTCAGGGGCATCTTTTTGTCGCAATTCTAAATCAGAGTTCTTCACACTAGATATTTTAGCGTGCTGATCATCGTTAACATCTTGACTAGAAAATTTAGAACTGCTCCCTACAGCTCTCTCCTGTTGTGTAAGCACATCTTTGATATCTTCTTCCTCAGCTTCTGAACTTGCTACAACGATCTGCAGGCTAGAAAATCTAGGAGCTGGTCGCACAGCACCCATTCGGACTGGTGGAGGGGGAACACGAGGCTGCCTCGACAAAGAATGACGAAGACGACAATAGGAGGAAGGTTCTGTTGGGTCCGAGCCCTGGAAATAAGGTGGAGTTTGAGGAGGAGATGGTCTTTGACCAACACCCTCTCGTCCACGCCGCCACCGATCCATCCTATCCCTACCCCATCGACGTTCATCTCTGGCCTCAAAATCCTCTAAGGGTCCACTCTCAAAACCCGACGTAGAGGCCCGGTTGTAATATGTCTGTTTACTAAAGAACACAGGCTCCTCGGTTTGCCGTCCTTCATCATTGGAATGAGGTCTTCTAACAGATTCTCCAGAGCTTCCCTCTGTTGCAAGCCCAGCAGTACTGGGGGCCCCAGTGTAAGAATTCTCTCCTCTATCTCCGTAATCTCGACCATTACAGGCCCGATCACGAGAAATTGAAGCTTGGAAATCAGTATTTTCATTCCTGCCATAAGGAGAAAACATCTGCACTGCGGATCCAACTACACTGTCTGAAGACTGCTCCTTCCGCCAGTGCATGAAGGTTTTACGCTCATTTTCAGTTACCGAGTTATTGCCACGAGATTCAGCGACACGAGATATTAACCCTGCAGGTGGGGCCTGCACTTCCGAAGGCTTGACAGGAAGATTTTCATTCTGAAACGCCCGCTGAGACACCTGAGAGTAGGAAAGTGTAACTGAGGGCCGCAGGGCAGCTCGGTCATCATCATCCTGAGAATTCCCAGTGTTATTCACAACCATCCTCTCTTCCACTTCTCTCTCATCATCTTCCCGCCGTCGAAGGTCCTCTTCTCCTCTCTGCCACACATGTACAGGCTTTTCCTCCACAATTTGTCTGATCAGGTAAACAAATACATTTGTCGTTAAACTTCCAGAAAATAAAAAACAATAGCATTAGTTGCATTAGTTTCCTAAACCATTTACACTTCTCTAGAGTGCTAGGGATGACTGTATTATTCATTGTTGCTGGCATTGCTCTTAAAAATTAAAATGGGGCATAAGCTGCAGCTCAACCAGCATTGGATCTTAACTTACTTCGCAAACACGACAATAACTCCAATACCGAATTTTGAGATTACAATGCTTTTCCACGAGACATTAGAAACTTGATGTTTACATAAATAGAAAATATTCATCGATTCTAACTGAGTAAAGCTCTATTACTAGCAGGTAATAGTTTACTACAATCGCATCTTTTGAAAGGAAGCAAAAGCAGCCTATGCCAAAAACCACCAGAGACTTGTGCAATAGTGTAAGACCTGGATTCCTCCTGCAGCTTCTTCTCAGCTTCTCGTTTAGCAATACGCTCTTCCAATTCCAACAATTTACGACGAGCATTCTCCTTCCTTCGCTCCTCTTCAAGTTGCAACTGCCGTTTTTCTTCATCCCAAGCCCTCCGCTCATCCTCTACCTTCTGAGCTACCTCTAAGGCTTCCCGCTCAGCTCTGGCAGATGCTTCTCTCGCTTCCTCCTCCATTTTAGCCTGTGAAAGCTAATCCATGTAAAAATTCTAGAAAATAACATTTTGAACGCAGATTTACACTTTCTTAATTAAACTTAGAAGCTCACGCTTAAAGTAGCTTAAAAGACCGAAATCATATTGACCACATCAAGAACACCTTTATCAAACTTCACAAGTCCAAAGAAGAGCTAGACCACAGGTAAGAATTACAACGCTTTTAAAAGTTGGTGCAGTCCACAACCCAACACAACATATCCGAAGATAAATTTACGCAAAAATATCAGAACTCCTCAAGTCACAACAGTTATGCACAATTGGCTTAACATTACATACGAGTGCGTGAAATCTAGAATACTGATCACCTGTCTTTCTTCTTCCTCCCTCGCTTGTCTTTCACGATCTTCTAGTTCCTTCTGGGCCATCTCAACAGCGTGCTCTTTTTCCTCCAACTTACGCAATCGATCAAGTTCCTGAGCCTTTTGTACTCTCTCCAGCTCAGCTTCAAAAGCCTCTCTTTCCTCATCTCGAAAGTCGATCTCTTTCACCTCCTCCTTCTTCTTACGGAAACCAAGCATTGGAATCACGGGAGGATCTATTCCAACCCCCTGAGACGGTCGAAAGTTGTCCAAGCCGTGAATCTCTTCAAAACTTCGCTCATAAGAAACATTAAAACGATGCCCTTCATGTGATCGCTTATCTCTCTCAGCAGAGTCCTGACCAATGAAACCTCTCCCATTTATAAAGTCGCCCGAAGCACCATTTCTTGGAAAACGATCGCCGCCAAATCGACCCCGGCTAGCATCGCTATCTCCACTTTGGATGCGTCTGCTGTCTCTACCAAAAAAGATCTCCCTATTTAAGCCACCAACCCGACCCAAGCTCGCATCTCGAAGAAGTCCCTGGTCCCGATTCCCAAAACCGTGTCGCTCATCGAAGCCATCCCAACCCCTACTGCTGGGTCGTCCATCACCTCCATCCTTTTCATACGCACTTCTTTTGCTGGATCCGACGTCCCTATTTCCTTCTCGGCTGAATCCTCGACCACCAAAACCAAGTTCCCTGTTCACTCCCCCTTCCCTTTCCCGAAACCCTCCTTCTCTAACAATATTTTTACCCCGATAAAAGCTATTATCTGCGTGATGTCCGGTACTCGACGACTCACGCCCAAACAAATTGTCACCGCCAACCATGTTCCCTCGGCCCTCAGCAACTTTGCCGATGTGACCATCTATCCCTGGAGTAGAAGCCATTTCTCTGGAGGATCGGGACCGACCATATCCAAAAACCTCCCCGGCACGATTCGCAGACTGCAGATCAGACTCTCGATCTGATCGATCACTCAATTCAAAAGAATTGCCACATTGTACACTAAAGTTAGAGTCCCTCTCATCGTCTGTCCAATTTGACTGACGTGGTTGAGAAGGCCCAGATGTTGCAGGTTCCAATGAGGAACTACCAGCTTTCGAAGTGGACCGGGCAGACGTTCCTGAGTCAATAAAGCAAACTTGCTCCAGTAATTGATGCTCCTCTGCTGCATCCTTGAGGCTCTGCTCACTCTTCATTTGCACTGATGATGACTGAATAGGATGCAGCTGAGGACCTGCAAAAGACTTCAAATGAGAAATCAAGTAGGTAGAAGGACAAATACGAAATATAAATCGAGAAATTGTTGAAACAAACAGAAAAGGTCATAGAACTTCCAACAGAAACGTTGATAGAAAAAGGCGTCATTTGAAAAGTGAAACCCAACGGCCTCCCAAGCTCGTAACCAGCTTCATTAGAAAAGTCCCAAGCTTGAAAAATTCTAAACTGGTTTCCCAAGCCTTGCAATCGAACATCGATAATTTGTGACTGTTAAGTAACATATTGAGATCGAACATGGTCGCAAACCATAACAAAGACCCACCTCCAGCAGGAAACTGAGAGACCTCGCCAGGCTTTAAAACTGGGTGCTGCTCAGACAGAAGTTGCAATTTGTGTTGCTGAGCTTTAAGTTCTTGTTGTTTTTCCCTCTGTTTTTGATGCAAATCCTTCTGTTTTTGCTGGCTAGGGATTGGAAGAGGAGGCAAAGCGGCTTGCAGGGTGGGGAAATCTTCTCCCCTCAACACTACAGCCTTTTCAACGGCAGGTACCACATGACCACTCGCCACAGTAGGACTTAGCATTGCACGCGCACGGGGTGGAGTGTACACGCCATGCCTTCCCGCAACACTTGAATTGGTTCCAGAGGCTTCGGCTTGTGTAGGCGCTACCCAGTGTTCTCCGCTCAGGGATACTGACGAAGGTTGACCTGACAGAGAAGGTGAAGTCCCCCAAGTTGATGCGACACTCAATGCTGGACCAATCCTTGCAATTCCTGAAATCAAAAACCCTCAATAATATTAAGTGGAGCCCCTATTGTCTTTTCATAAAAAGTTCAAAATGGAGAAGTTTAATGCCTGAAGTCCCAAAACTGTAACACAGCAAAAACTGCGATCGAAGCATCACCACAAACACCCGTGGCCTTATTCTCATTGAACCATCCATTGTTCGTTCAACGTGTCAATAAGCCAAAGCCGTGCAAAATCATCACAATGTCGAAAGAAAGCATACGAAGACAACCAATTCGTGAACTGAGCTTAGGATTTCAACCCACGGCCAGTACCACCTCTTATTGATCTCTCTAACTCAATAATGCTTATCGTTAACACATCCCCAAGCCTGAATGTAAATTAATGTCAACTACCACTAATTGAAGCACGCCTGCAAGCAAACCATATGACACAGACTTCAGTTATTCTTCTATCGTGCAGACACCGATTGACCGGTGTAAGAACCGAAATAGGTAAATAGATGACAGAACCATTCTGTTGATCCGTGAGTAAGTTGAAGTTAAATGAATTTATTTCAAAAAACCAATAAAAACTCTTCTCACTTCCTCTAATCTCCAAGTTGTAGTAAACCAGCCGTGTCCCCAAGCTAGCTGCGGAATACGTCAGAAATATCTTCAAACAAATCTTTGTGCGAAACAAGAACCAAAACTTCATCGACTTCGGGACACATTGCGCTTCATACTCTCACCCAAAACGCCTTCGGGAAATCCCAGACTTTGAGACCGCTTTTAAAATAGGAAGGACCTCCCAAAAAAGAAAAAAAACGAATTTAGCCTAACCAATCACCACCGCCATCAGTATTACAAAAAAAATACAAATAAACTTTAAATATTTCAAACAAAGAAACCAACTCACCAAAGGAGAAGGGGAGAGAGAGCGAGAGAGAGGGAGAACTATTCAGTGGATAGATCAATCAATCTCACATGTACACGGATGGCGGTCCAATCATAGAAACCGAGGTAGAATGTCATAACATGTGTATACGTTGAACGAACCTACCCGTAGAAGTCTCGGAAGTGGCAGCAGCAGCGGCAGGCGACTGGTCTTCGTGCAACGACGCTTTGGTCCATCCTGAAGCACCAGAACCGCCAACAAGCGCAATGGTGGGATCGTTTCCAGCATGCTCCCGTCGAAGCGATGGCAGATTAACCGGGCGTGGAACGATGACCTTCCCTTTCTGCACCGAAGTGGCTACCCCGGGGCGCGAGAGCAGCAACATCCCTCCATGCGAGGAGTTCCGCGCGGCCCGCCCTGCGCTCCCCAGGGCTCCACTCCCGGCCCCTGAACCGTTCCCGCTGCCTCCAGCCCCAGTCGTAGACTTGCCATAGCTCTTGTTCAAGTTCACAGATGCAAACTTTGTGTTGCTACCTGCGGCTCGTGCCATGGATCGTGCTACAATCTACCCTTTCTTGCATCAGCATGAAATAGATATCGTTTCTCACGCAACGCAACCACCTGCACCCCGGGCTAATCCACCCCCAACCCTAACTCCGACCTCGTCCCTTCACACTCCTCTCTTTCTCTCACCCCCTCCAAATCTTACAGCTGCTCAACTGCTCTCCAACGCAGTTGATCAAGCACACAATCCACTCCAATCCTAACAATCGTCACAAGATGCCAGTTGCTCCTCCTCCTCGTCTTTCTGCAGCTGCTGCTGCTGCAGCTGGGTCGATGTTCACCGTCGTTGACGACGCAGGCGGATGTGGATGGTATTGCTATACAGATATATGTGTAACCTGCCAAGGACGTGGCAGAGGAAGAGTAAGTAAGTTACACTGCCCTAGTCAGGTGTGTGTCAACCTGCCTCGGCTTCAATCTCGTTTACAATCGCTCTCTCAGTCCTAACAGTGACTGACTGACTGGCTGACTGAAATGGACTCTGTTCCCGTTGTTGCGAAGCGAGACGACGCTGCCCTAGTAATGCGGACCGACGGTCCTACGTAACCCAGCCCAGCCTCAAGATCCGCCCTCCCAAGACCCCGCTCCATCGTCGACAACCTTCCATCGACTCCGCCCTTTGATAGGGTGCCCCACTGATTCTTGCTTGCTGCCGTGGCAGTCCGACTGTCCTTTCCACGCGTGCATCCACTCCCCCAGTCATGATACTTTCCGTACGCGTTCACACGGCCATAGCTCCCCCCCACTTGGATGACTTCGTGGCATCGCTGGGTTAAGGCCTCCTCGTCGTCCGTTGATTAATTCATCCGTTTTCTGTTCATTTATACATCCAAACTTCCTCGCATTTCAGTGCTATTTCAGAATTCAAGTTATGAAGTAACAATAAAAATAAAATAAATAAGTAATAAAAACACATATACACATGCACAAACTATTGTAAAAAAATTATTAATTCAAGATTGTAAAGCATCATATTTCACTTTAAGATATTTTGATATAATATGTATTTTTTTATTAATTTATTTTTATCTCTTTATATAAAGTGAACTATCTTTAATTTATATTAAATCAGTAGCAAAAATATGTAATTTCAAACAAGATGGTTTAATTTTATGTATTGCTAGGTAATTGTTGATTTAGATCCAAATATTACAACTATAGATAGGTCATTCTATTATTATTTTTTAAGTTTTTTATAATATAAAGTAAAAATTGTCATTTTTAAGGCTACTTATGCAATGGTTAAATTTAACAATGTTACAAGTGGAGAGCTCATGCAAATTATTATTGCAACTTAATTCTTTTTGAGCTCATTTAAGCCAATTTTACATTTTGCATATGACTAAAGACAAAACAACGTGATTTATGATGTTTTTTTTAATCTTGGATCAATGTCTTCTTTCAATAATTTGTGCATCTTTTTGAATTTCTAATTTTTTTTGTTAACTTATAGTTTTTATGCTAATTTTTGAAGATGCAAAGCTAAATAATATAATGCAAGAAACTCCTTCAAATTTTGTATGAAAAAACTTCAAAGAATAAAGATATACTCTTTATAATCCTTATTTATTAATTAATAAGGAAAAATAAAAAATTCTTCAAAAATTTGACAATTCTAATATTTATAATAATCTTTTTTCTACAACATATATATGTGAGGGGCAATTTGAGCAACTAATTCACATGCTTCTCCTACTCTTTTTTCAAAAAATAAATTTAGAGGCTAAAAATAAGATCTCATACTTCTCTCTCTCTCTCTCTCTCTCTCTCTCTCTATATATATATATATATATATATATATATTATGAAAAGCACCATAAATTAACTTGGTTGTTAGACATCACAAAATACAATAACACTTTGTGAAAGACTAAAAATCCATTAGATATATATAAAGCAACCATATAATGTCAACCAAGCATGCAACACTGCACTTCTTTAATTATGTAAATTATTTAATTTTGTTAATACAAAAGCTATCTCAATCCTTTTCAAAAGGGACCACAACTTTTTAAATTGATAAACATGCATGATCCACCACTTCACCAACAAACATTGTATATCTCAATTATAAAATAAAGCACCAAATTTGCAATTGAGAGAAAGTAAGAGATGGCACAATAAGAATGGTGTATCAATAGAAAAAGATGATAGCAACGGCAAAATTGAACTTGGCACAATAAGATTGTATAGCACCAACACGCAATGGAGAGAAGAGAGAAGAAGGATGAAAGTTAAGGCATAAGAGATAGAAATGGCATAAAAGCTCAAGCATTGTTGTCTTGGTAACAAATCCAATATAATATTGATCTAAAAATTTATAATTATAAAATTTGATGATTTCATGTAAATTATAAAACTTCGATTTTTTATAATTTATTTATTTATAAAGATTATAAATCACATAAGGTATGTCTTTATATATTTATTTTATTATTATTATTATTATTATTATTATTATTATTATTATGATTATGATTATTAGTAATATTAATGTGAATCTTTTTAAAGGTGGTAATTATAACAACAACTATAATATCTTTTATGTAGAATCTAATAATTTGATATAATAAAAGTAAAAAAATATATATTTTTAAATATAATTAAAAATATTTTAAGTAAATATAAATTTTATATAAATATAAATATATTTATATTTTTAATTACTTATATTATTGACCAAAAAATTATATAAAAATTTAAATTGTGGTTGATAAGTCAAAAATTGACCATTTTTAAAGAAATATTGAAATATATATATATATATATAGTAATATAATCATTTATGTTCTTTTATTATAATTATAAAATATAATTTTTATTTATTAAAAAATTAAAATATCTAAATTTTTAAAAAATACAATTATAGAGATATTTTATCTGTATTATTTTTAAGATAGATTATCTTGATTATATTTGGAGAATTGTATTGTGAAAAGGCAATATATAACTATTTATGTGGAAATATAAGGATTCTAAGATCTATTCCTATTTTCTCCAGCAATTGTTGTTGAAATTTTGAGATTTTTTAATGGTCATTGCAAATCCTACCTTTGTTGGAAAATGTCTTTATTGCAACTTGAAAAAAATCTTTGTAGATGATGGACATAATGTGATCATTAGAAGAAAAGCCAAAACTATTTAGTAGTCTCTAGATAAAAGACTTACATCTTTAACTTGATCATTCAATTGGATAATGACCAAGCATGATTCATTGCAAAGTTTGTGACACAAAGAAATATTTTGCAATAACATAATAGAACATCCAACTTTAAGCTCTAAATTAAATGGTAGAAATCCAAATAGACTTAAGTTATTAAAATAATTTATTAGATAATAGTTATTATTATCAATACCATCTTTTATAATTCTATATCTACGTTAAAATAATTATGTGAAAATCCAAGAATCCTCTTAATAGCATGCTTATTTACATTATCAACATCATAATTTTGTGCTATTAAAATAGACCTTTTAGTGAAGTATTCATCTCCAAATGTCCTAGCTTCATTCAATCCCATATAGACAACTTGAATAAAATCATTTGATGTTGAATTTATTTTTATATATTCTAAAAGAATAATAATATTTTTCAATGGATGTATAATTATTGATTCATTTCTAATCTACTAATGGAAACCAGTCTTAGATATATTAAAAAAAAATATTGTATCATAAAAAATTCTAAAAAGTTATACTCTTTTGTAATGCACACCTTTAAAAGTTCTTCAATAAATAATTGATTCTTATCAAATATACCTTTTAGATGCATATATTTGATCAACTTCTACACTTTAATATTTGATCAAATCTTTGATGGTTGCAAAGAAGTATCAACAATTGTTTTTTTAAAGATTTTAATAATAACAAAAAGAATTTGCTAAAAATCTCTACCAAAGACTATATAAATTCCTTCAAATAATCCTTAGTACTATTTATGTTTTAGAGAGTTCTATTGATTGCTTCAATAAAATGTATTGTAGATAAATATTTTTTCACTTTTTGCTGATTCTTCCACAAAATATATATTTTTATTACTAAGATTTATATTTTTAGATTATTATCTACAAAAGCAAGGATATTCAAATATATGGTGTTTTTTTCATCATTCAACTTTAACACATGTCTTTCTACTATTTGTTTTAGACCCTCATGATTCCATGCTATATGCTTTGTAAATATTCAATTTGTAGCATTTTCATTCTAATTCCTTTCCCACAACTGCATCAATAAAAAATCAGCAAGTATTTTGCTTGATTTTTAAAAAAAATCATAAAGAAAAAATAATCCATAATCTAATATCTTTCTTTCTATTTGCCTTTCAATTCCATAATTTTGATTCAATTGATAATCCACATCATTAAAAAAAAAAATCTTTAAACTTATCATGTAGTTCTTTTAGATGTGGAAATAAACATTAAAAAGAATAATAAAATATAATATTCTTAATTTCTTTTATTTTTTTCATTACAAAGGCTTCTTTTAAGTATTGATTCTACTCTTTGTCATATTCTAAAAATCCTATTTCCAAGCATAAATTTTTAAAATTTGATTGGAGAATTCTATTTATAATATATAGATCTTCAAATAAATGTGATTTACAAACCACAATTAAAAGAAGCAAAAAATATAGATTTTTTTTTCATGGAGTAGAATTAGCAAAATATAACCTTTCAATTAAAAATATATCTTGTCTTCTTATCTACTTCTTTGAGGTCTTATTCCACACAAAATATTGTAGAAATTCTTGATACTTGTATTATTGAGCAATCTTCATAGATTTATGTATTTCAAAAAATATTGTCAAAGTTATTTTTGTGGCCTTATATAGGCTAATACTTCAGTTGCATTATCATTTGGGTCATAAATTACTTAATGCATTCTAAGAAGTAAAATCAATCAAACCACATTTGAAACATTTTTATAGATTTTCATTCCAAACAAATGCCATGCTACCTTTAGAGCTTCAATATACTATACATCAATATATTGATTAATCTCATCTAATTCATTTTTAGTTTCTATTTTATACAATCATATCTTTTATAGATATACTTTTGAATATATTTCACAATACAAACTAAAATACAAATCTTAATGTTGATATGGCAATTATATTTTTTTTTCTAAGAATAGGATTGTATAGAACAACATCTCAATTGTCTATAACATAATTGCCAATGTTGAAAGTTCTTCTATCATTCTTTCTATGATATTGAGGATAACTATAACCATCCATTGAAGTTATTTTTTGATATTATTTTAGATAATTCTTTTAGCATATTCCATCCTTTATACATAAAGTTTGCATATTTTAATGTCTACATAGACCATGAACTATGCAAGTACTAATTGTTTCAAATCATTGTGGATCTTCTCTTTTAACAGAGAATATTTGTACAAATAATCCTATCAATATTATGAATCTTTTATTTTATTGTTTTACTCAAAAAATAGTAAAAAGTGCATATGTAGAAGTCCTTTCTTTTGAAACTCAATATTATGTACTCTTGAAAGTATATGTATTAAAATTTTATGCTTATAAATATCTTCAATCAATGCATGACACATGAATTTAAATACTCTTGCTACCAAGTCAAGACAATCTTTGAGCCTTTTTCCAGAAATAGTGTATTTGAAAACTTTGGCTTCTACAAATTTGCAATCATTATACAAAATATATTTGAAATTTGAAAGTATTGATTAATAACCATAGAATCTTTAAAAATCTCAAACAAATTTTTTACACTTTTAATATGAGACAAAGAGAGAATTATCTTTTATCCTATATTTTCCATGTCAATTTATTGATTTTACATATTTTTAAAAATATTTTTTAATTCTTGATATATATCTATATATAATATATCTTAATTTATATTAAAGTATCTCAACTAATTCTATTCTATTGTTACTCAAGCATCGATAATAAATTCTTATAGAAACTTTCTATCTTCTAAGATAGTTGAGTACTTTATTACATCATGGAAACAATCAATATGAATAAAACTCCTTTTGAGTAATATATGCAAGCTACATATTTTCACCTCCATCTTCATTAGCATTTATATTTCTCTATTTCATTTGATCATACTATCTAAGTTCTTTGCATGGGAAAAAAAAAAATTAGTAGCTGAGAAGTAGATAAGATGTCCTTCATTGAATTCGTTGCAATTCACCTCTTTTCTATTAAACAACTATATCTCTCATTCCTTTTGACTTTGTTCCATTGCTTGATATAACAACAACAACTTCATTAGAAGTTGAAAGACTATAACATTCTTATATTGGCATCTCTATTAAAGTGATAATATACATAAATATGTATATCATCATTTCTCTCTTTTCTTGTCTTTTCTTCAAAAAATATTTCATGAATTAGTTGACAAAGTAGAAAAAATATATAGTATTTTCTTAAATATTCTTAAAACTTCTACATTGTTTGAACTAAAAAATTATTATTATGTTCCATCCTTCTTTCATGTGCAATATTAGCATCATAAATGTAAAGTTATATATAACTTACTTTTATACCTTTTTTGATAAAAGAATATTCATTTCATGCCAAAATTCTCTAAATATACAAAAACTATATAGAAAATATCATTGTAAGATAATATTATTAATTTTTACACGAAGAGATGTAAATGTATGTGTAGCAATATATTGTTGAATAGTCTTCTAAAATTCTTTACTTTTATCATCTTCTCCATCAAGTAGTTTTTTAATTAATAATGGAGGATCTTTAAAAATCTAAATCTAAATCTTTTCTTGAAGACAATATGTATCAAATTATAGATTTAATTTTGTCAATGGCATGGTTTGATCATTCATCTAATAGAGTACCTTGAAATGTAGGCATTAAAGGTTCATATTTCAAATATTATCACAACTTTTAAATATTTTTTTTTTAATATAATGTTCATGAGGAAGTTGATCTACTTGTTTACCAATTTTTCTCATTCTATCATGTTATCTTGCATCTTCTTGCAATTTGCTATGTGAGATTGTTTCTTCATGTATTCTTTTTTCTTTGTTTGTAATTCATATGGGAATTCTGTGTCTAACATGGTTTTTAAGTATATTGTATGTTGGAACAAAAAATATTAGAATTTCATGTATGTATCACAATAGATTTCTTGGAAGAGGGGAGAGAGAAGGGGGGATGGAAGAAGATGAGGAGGAGAAATGATATATCATAGTTGAGATATTTTTGAAGAAGTATAAGTTTCATGAGAGAGTAGTATGTATATAAGAATGATGATGAGAAGTACACAATCTACATATACAAGAACTTCTTGATTACATATAATAACAACCAAATATGAGTTTTTGAATATGGATTTGTAAGATAGATATATTTGGTTATGAGGGTCAATAAGTGGTTGTACAAGAATAGCATAGACTAAGATGGTGTATATTGGAGTGGGCACAAACAAAACATTTAAGTAAACCTGACCCAAGTCAACTTTTAATTCCTAATTTTTAGAAAAAAGATTGATTTGATGTACTCAATGTGGTAGAAAGAAACGAACATATTATTAATTTGATAATTTAATATAGACTTAGATTATCTACTCTTTGAGGAATATGCAAGTATGAGAAGAGAGCATAGAGTTGAGTTGCAAGATTAATATAACAATCAATAAATCTATTTTATTAATTTAGGGAGAGCAATATAAAAAGATACATTGAAGAGAGCATAAAACCAAAATATAGAAGAGTAGGTATATGTCACGGCCATAATCATGTAAGCTAATAATTACATATAGAAATAGGTAGAAGTAAGTAAAAGTAGATAAAAGTAAGTTAATTCTATAATATTTAATATAGAAGCTTCCTAGAAACTTCCTAGACGCTGCTTTGACTTCATAGGTGTCTTTAATTGACTTTTTGGATTAGAAACGTGGTCAACAAGTTGGCCATGTGCCACACATGTTGTTAGCTTGAAGATCAAGCTAACTATGTGGCCCACACATAAAAAAACTTGCCTTGTAAGTCAAGGCATGTGTCCTACAAAGTCAACACATATTGGAGGTCCTATAGAACGTCGCCATGTAGCCCCTAGTTAGATAGTATATATAGAGACAAGAGTGAAGGCTTCTTCACTCTTGTCAACTCTTTTCTTGCTTCTAGTCCAGGTTCAAGAGTCTTTAGTTTATTGTCTTGTGGCAATAGCCATTCCAGTTTCCTTTTAATATACCTACTTGTTTATATTTTGACTTATTATATCGAGATAGTCTTTTTGTGTATATTTTCCCTCATTGAGTCTTTGTCCTTGACAGATTGACAAGAGTACACTTACAATATCAGAGCTTTGTTTTTTCTTGAGTAAGAGTGGATTACCCCTTTCTCTTGACAAGACATAAGCGTATTAGAAGTTTGCGGATTACCCACTTCTAAGCTGATATTGTTCTTAGTATCTTCTTTGTTATCAAGTCTTTCTTTTCCTTTGTCTTGAGCAATATCAAACAAATTTTTCTTCTTAGTGTCATTATGGCAGAGCTTGTTGAAATGAAGAGTGCAATGGCACAAATGCAAGAGCAAATGAGGGAGTTAATGCTTGCGATGCATCAACTCAATTCACCAACACAGGAAAGAACAAGAATAGCAGAAAGTGGGGATATAGAGATGATCAGAGCTGCTTCAACATCTACAACAAATCACGTACCTTCTCCAATTGTACAACACCCTATAAGCACTAGAGAACCAAGAATTGCCTTACCTGAGAAATTTGATGGTACGAGATCAAAGTTTCGAGGGTTCATCAATCAAGTACAATTGGCAATTGAACTTCAACCGCAAAGCTATCCAACTCCAGGATCACAAGTCAGGTTTATTGGCACTCTACTTTCTGGTTCTGCATTATCGTGGTTTTCGTCTTTTCTTGAACAACGAAATCCAATATTGGACAATTTGGAAGCTTTTTTGGCGGAGTTTCGATCTATGCATGGTGAACACGATGCAATTCGTGTTGCAACAAATAAGATCCGAATTCTGCGACAAGAAAATCGCTCAGTAACAGTGTATGCTTCACAATTTCGACAACTTGCAATTCACATCAAGTAGGATGATGCTGCACTCATCAGTCAATTTCTTTATGGATTGCAATATGAAGTAAAGAAATTGATGCTCAACTTACCTGATCCTCAAACTTTGAGTGAAGCAATTGATTTTGCGATAAAATGTCATAATCGACTTTTCGAATTTCGATCCGAGAATCATTCACGGGAACCTCAACGTTATTACTCAATGACAACATCAACATCTTTGCCAAACGTACATTCGGAAGTAGAAGACATGCAAATTGACGCGGTACGTTTTAAACCCCTAACTGAGCAAGAAAAGATTCGTCGTCGTCAAGAAGGATTATATTTATATTGCGGAGAACCTAAGCACACTGCTCAACATTGTCCAAAGAAATGACTCAACTATAAAATGAAGGGTACGACGGTCAAAGAAGACAACATGTCGAAAAACGGATTCGTCCAGCTACAATAGGGACCGTGCAGCTGGAACCTTGTACAATTCCTAATGAAGGTCCTATCCTCTCCTCAGAACCCTCTCCTTGTTTTATAATAGACTTATATTTAGGACCTAAGAATTACAAAGCCTCTGCTTTATTAGATTCGGAAGCCTCAGCATGTTTTTTAGATGAACAATTTGTTAAAAGTCGTAAAATACCTTTTGTACAGAAACCTAAACCAGTACATGTAGAAGTCATAGATGGTCGTCCCTTGTCTTCTGGAGATGTCACTTATAAAACTCATCCTATAAAAGTAACAATAGATGGTCATGATAGCTACATAGCTTTTAACATAATTAAATCCCCGTCCAATCCAGTTATTTTAGGTTTATCCTGGCTAGAAAAATATAACCCTCGAATAGATTGAAATTCGCGTAAACTTGACTTTTCCCAGAGCATTATTAATAGTTCTACCAATCAAGTAAAAAATTATAAGTCTAGTATAGTAAAACCCGTACTGATAGGTGCAAAAGCATTTATACACGCAGCAAAAGAAGGATCAACTTTTGCTATTTATGCTGCACCTATTTCTGAAAACGTAAAGACTTCAAGTGGCATTCCAAGTCAATATCAGGAGTATCAAGACGTTTTTGAGAAAAAGAATGCAGATATTCTTCCTGAGCATCGCCCATATGATTGTTCAATCGACCTCAAGGAAGGAACTCAGCCACCATTTGGACCAATTTACAGTTTATCGCAAGATGAGATGGCTGAACTCAAGACATATATTCACGAGAATTTAGCAAAGAATTTCATACGCCATTCAAAATCTCCAGAAGGAGCTCCAATTCTATTCGTAAAGAAAAAAGATGGATCTTTACGAATGTGTGTTGATTATCGAGGACTCAACAAGATCACAATCAAGAACAGGTATCCATTACCTTTGATATCAAGACTCCTTGACCAGTTGAATCAAGCTAAGATCTATACAAAAATAGATCTAAGAGGAGCATATAATCTAGTACGGATCAAAGAAGGAGATGAATGGAAGACTGCGTTTCGAACCAGGTATGGACATTTCGAATATAATGTCATGCCCTTTGGACTTACGAATGCACCAGCTGCTTTTCAACATTTTATGAATGATGTATTTCGTGAATTCTTAGACAATTTTGTCGTCTGCTATCTAGATGATATCCTGATCTATTCTAAGAATGTCGAAGAACATGAAATACATGTTCGTCAAGTATTACAAAAACTTAGAGATGCAAGATTGTACGCCAAGATGGAAAAGTGTGTATTTCACACTACTCAAGTTGACTTTTTAGGATACATCATTTCAAATGATGGTCTCATGATGGATTCTAAGAAAGTCCAAACAATCAAGGATTGGAAGATTCCAAGGACTGTAAGAGATGTCCAATGTTTCTTGGGATTTGCCAATTACTATCGGATCTTCATCAAAGATTTCTCATGAGTTGCAGCTCCACTTACACGCTTGACTAGTAAAGATAAATTCCAATGGAATCAAGAAGCGGAAGCAGCATTTGAAGCCTTAAAGACATCGTTTGTCTCTGCACCAGTCTTATATCGTGTTGACTTTTCCAAGGCATTTTTTATGGAAACAGATGCATCAGATTTTGCCTTGGGTGCAGTTTTATTACAAATGGGAACAGATGACAAACTTCATCCAATAGCTTTTCATTCAAGAAAATTCTCAACAGCCGAGATCAATTATGAGATCCACGATAAAGAACTTCTTGCGATCATGGATTCCTTTCAAGAATGGCGTCATTATCTAGAAGGCGCTTCTAGTCCAGTCACTGTGTATACAGATCACAAGAACCTCGAGTATTTTATATCAACATGCGTGTTGAATCGTCGTCAAGCTCGTTGGAGTATGTCTTTGTCAAGATTCGAGTTCATTATCACTTATCGGCCAGGAAAACAACAAGGTTTGTCTGATGCCCTATCTAGACGTTCTTATTTTGCACCAAAAGAAGGAGATGCAGCTTTTGAGCAGCAAAGAACGGTCTTCTTGAAACCGGAGCAATTTCATCTCCGAGCAATGAAATCAACATTAACTGTTGATTCAACTTTTCTCAAGCAAATCCAATCCAGTATGTCCTCAGACCCTCTTGTTTATGATATTGAGAATAATTCTTCCAAGTCTCATGATCCTTCTAAGTTCGAGTTCAAGAATAATCTATTATATTTTGAAGGACGCCTATATGTTCCAGAAGGAGAAGCACGTTTACGTGTTTTTCAAGCACGTCATGACTTTCCAGCAGCAGGGCACTTTGGATATAATAAGACTTTGGAACTCATATCAAGAGATTTTTGGTGGCCACAAATGTGGAAGTCAGTCAAAGACTTTGCACAATCATGTGATATTTGTTCAAGATCAAAAATTCCTAGTCATCGACCTTACGGACTTCTTCAGCCATTACCTATACCAGAACAACCATGGTCTTCTGTTTCTATGGATTTCATCACAGATCTTCCAAGCTCAAGATCTTATGATTCTATATTTGTAATAGTAGATCGATTCACCAAGATGGCACATTTTGTGCCATGTACAAAATCTATCACATGTGAAGAAACAGCTAAGCTTTTCATTGATAATATCTATCGCTATCATGGATTACCTAAAGATATCATATCAGATAGGGGAACTCAATTTGTGTCAAGATTTTGGAGGACCCTTTTCAAGATTTTAAAAGTGGACATAAAGCTATCTTCGGCTTTCCATCCTCAAACTGATGGACAAACAGAGCGCGTAAACCAAGTCTTGGAGCAATATTTAAGGTGTACTATCAACTACCAACAAGATGATTGGACAACCCTTCTGCCATTGGCAGAGTTTACTTATAATAATACGATACATTTTTCCACGCAACAAACACCTTTCTTTGCCAATTATGGCTATCATCCACGACTTGATACTTTTGATTTTTCAAAAGTTGATAATCCTACAGCAGAAGATATGGCAAATCGGTTGTCAGAGTTACATGCAATAATGAAGACGCAATTGAAGGAAGCTCAAGAACGACAAAAGATAAACGCAGATCTATATCGTAAGGAGCAACCACAAATCAACGTGGGTGATAAGGTATGGCTACTTCGTCGTAATATCAAGACTACTCGACCTTGTGACAAGTTGGACTATCGTAGGCTTGGCCCCTTTTCTGTTTCTGAACAGATCAACCCAATTGCATATCGGTTACATCTACCGGAGTCAATGAAGATCCATCATGTATTCCACGTGTCTCTTCTTGAACCATATAAGACAGTGGATATACAAGGAAGAAGACAATTGCCACCGCCTCCTATAGAAATAGATAATAATGAAGAATTTGAGGTGGAAGAGATATTAGACTCAAGGTGGCGCCGAAATAAGCTGGAATATCTTGTTCATTGGCGCGGATATGATATTAGTGAACGCACATGGGAGCCATCCAGGAATCTAGGAAATGCATCAGCTAAAGTCAAAGTTTTTCATCAACGACATCCATCAAAACCAAGATGAAAATCTTTCTTATAAAAGAGACAAGATTGAGGCAAGATAACATTCAATTTCCTATCCTTGTTTGTAACTTCTTTGCATTTGTGACGCTAATTAGATGGAGAGCCAACAACCAGCGGATTCAACTCAAGAACCTTCGTTTGCTGACCTGCCGGATAAGACATTACGATTGTCACAACCTTCAAGACGACGCAATCGAGATGAAGATCTTCAAGAACGACATGTTCTTCCTCGAACAGATGGTGACATACAACGCATTTGATATCACGATTTGGAAAGGGATTCTCGATGTTTGGTGATTTTGCTAGAAGTAGGAACAACTCCTGATGGTGTTCCGAATATTCTATTCGAAGGAAGTTACGAAGGCCTCAACAATGATCAAATAACTGGGTGGTCTTCCCGCCCTGGTATGGGACACTACCGATGGTTGAGAGGCCCTATCAATCATCTTCGAAGAGAACAGAGATCAGAGTATGTGGCGAATACAATTCGTCGCATCATAGATTTCCTCAACATATGATGACCGCTCCTCGTGGAACTCGTCTCTAGAAGGGGGGGTAATGTCACGGCCATAATCATGTAAGCTAATAATTACATATAGAAATAGGTAGAAGTAAGTAAAAGTAGATAAAAGTAAGTTAATTCTATAATATTTAATATAGAAGCTTCCTAGAAACTTCCTAGACACTGCTTTGACTTCATAGGTGTCTTTAATTGACTTTTTGGATTAGAAACGTGGTCAACAAGTTGGCCATGTGCCACACATGTTGTTAGCTTGAAGATCAAGCTAACTATGTGGCCCACACATAGAAAAACTTGCCTTGTAAGTCAAGGCATGTGTCCTACAAAGTCAACACATATTGGAGGTCCTATAGAACGTCGCCATGTAGCCCCTAGTTAGATAGTATATATAGAGACAAGAGTGAAGGCTTCTTCACTCTTGTCAACTCCTTTCTTACTTCTAGTCCAGGTTCAAGAGTCTTTAGTTTCTTGTCTTGTGGCAATAGCCATTCCAGTTTCCTTTTAATATACCTACTTGTTTATATTTTGACTTATTATATCGAGATAGCCTTTTTGTGTATATTTTCCCTCATCGAGTCTTTATCCTTGACAGTATATGAGCAAAAGAAAAAAAGCAAAGCCTAATGACTTATGCAAATTGTACTTTGCAATTGGACTTTTAGAGGTTATAACTTTATTGTTGTAGTTGTTTTTATTAAGGCAATAACAAATAGTTGTAATAGCACATGTAGTTGTTTTCAAGAATGTATGTGTTGAATTTCTTTGATTGAGAATTGGCTGCCAATGTGTGTTGGTTGGTAAGATATAACTAATGATGATTATAAAGAAAAACAAGAACTTGTTAATGAATTTCTTAGTGGTTTTAATATTGAGGTATTTCATTGCAATTTATTGGCCTTTTAAGTTTTGATATTTATTATAATTATAGGTCTAGTTTTATTCTAAAGTATAGCATGATAGTTTATTTTGTTAGTGCATGAATGCATTTGAATTTTGGGAGCAATTACACATAGTTATTAGATGTGAGGTTATAAACAACACAAATATGTGCTTTGTACATGATTCTAGAAATACACTTCAATCACTTTGAATATATTAGTTGGATTCCATTGTTTTAGGAAATTCATTAATATTGGCTTTTTCCTACAATAAGTCAAATTTGGCAATGGAGAAAGAAGGAAGTTTTTATTGCATTGGAAATTGGCTAAAATCCTAAGAAAGAAGATGGTAAAATTAAAGAAAGCAAAAAAATTTTGTAAAAGTCTATTTAAACTTTTGTGATTGTAAGATAAACCAAAAAAAAAGTGAAATGTGCAATATAAGAGGTATTTTCAAAGATTTAGTACTTGGTACTATTTGAAAGTATAATCAGCAATCAATATGAAAAACTCAAGCTTCTACATTTTCACAAAAAAAATAATCTTACAATTATTATTTTGTGAAGTTGATTACATGTAGCCATCAGTTTTTTACAAATCAATCAAATTGTGTAAAAGATTTCTTTACATTCTTGAAGTAAAATCTCAAGCCAACTATTAATCTATATTATAAATCATTGTTTATTGAATCAAGACAAAGACAAGCCCTTGGCATCAAAAGATGGAATTAAGGTGTAGGATGCAAATTTTGTGAAGATGTATCAAACAATGCTATTCAACTTGATCTTGGTAAGGAATGAGGTATTGGTTTTGATATGAAATATGGGCATGTAGAAGTATTAGAGTTGTACAAAGTGTAAGGAGGAGGGAAGGAGAGTAACAAGTAAGGTATGAGGTGAAGATAAGGAGTAGTACCAATGGGAAGGAGTGGAATGATGGAAATATGTAGCAAACTATCTGAACATCAAGAGCCTATTGGATTTGACGTATTAAACTATGGCAGATAGAATAAAGGAAAAGACACTAGAAGAGAAGATCCATAAGACATTCAACATTAAGAACAACTTCACCTTCAAGGAAGAAGAGGATGAAATATAGAAAGAGAATCAATAGATATTTGAGTAGGACATCATCAAATTCTTTTTCTCCGGTGGATTGTTTGGATCTTCTATCTCTATCAGCCAGTTTTGTTAGATAATGAATACAATTATTTTATTGATTTCAACTTCATTCATGTGCTAATCCTATGTAATTGATATTTAAAATCCAAGATTAACTTATTGATATTTTTGTTCACTTTTACAATGTTGTTAATATTATCAATAGAATGTTCTAAAAAGAGGTTGAAAGTACTTTTCAAGCTCTATAAAATAATGAACTATGTTTTACATATTAGCATGTTCAAAGTGTATTTTGATTATGTTGATAAAGTTCTATGTGGTAGTAGTTATGTATTAATTTGGTTGGTATACAAATCAAACATATTAAGTGATTATCATTAAAATATTTGAAATTGTTAGAAATATTGCATTGTTTATCATCTTAATTTTGATAGTAATATTATGGCCAAAAACTTTGGATTGTAAGTTGGTCAAAAATATTTAAAAATTATTTATTGTTACAAAACTCAAGAAAATCTATGGTATTTTTGTAATTTAAACTTTTATAGTTTTTTTGTGGCCAATGACGTGGATTTTTGTTGTATATATATGATGAAAATTTCTTTCTAGTCTAGAAGTTTGATACAAAATTAAAATTATAAAACTATTTAAATTCACAAAAAAATATATAAAATATAAAATATAAATTTGTGTCCACATATAAATCAAATGATTTGTCATGGTTCCATTGAATAAAACAATTAATAAGCCACCTTCAAAGCTATGAATTCTCAAGTATTAAAAATAGAATACAAGTAAGAAATCCCATCTCATTATACTAGATGTTTGTAGTTCACAATTCATACAAAAATACTAGCAATAATACTAAACATGTCCAATACTGCTCAAGACAATTTCTGAATGCATATCTCAAATGAATTCTTGCAAATTAGAAACCTAAATTTCAGACTTTGAAGAAATAGATGATAATAGAGTATGAATGTATCTTCCCTAGACATTGATTAAAAAAATGCTTACTTTCAAAACCATTTTCCTATGTTTAATGTCTTGAAATGCATATCGTAATTTTCCTGTTTCATAGAAAAATTAAATAAAATCACATTTGAGATGAAATACAAAGATAATCGGCAATATTTGATTGTAGTCACAGAAAAATCTTATCGTGACCAAAGCTGCCTACACTAAACAGTCTTTTCTTTCCTATTAATCTAAGTATGGATTCTGTATGAAAAACAATTGTTCATGATCTTCCAGTGCCAAAACCAGAGTCAACTCTAAAGAAGCCAAAGCTTTTGAACCCTAGTTGCTTCTTCCAGACCTTCGGTTCATTTTATCCTGTAAACTGCATGAAAAAGTCGAAGGGAAAAAGAAAATAGAAACTACAGTGTCAACCAGATGCACAATTGTTTGTGAAAGTTTAATAAGCATAAATTTTACAAATGGTATCTCCAAATAATTTTGTAAGCTCCCTTGTTGAGCTTTTTTGGGTCTGGATTGTACTCGCCAATTGTGGCACCCTTGTCTGTGAAAGGACTCGCAGCCATTACTTACATAAAACTGAAAGAGTATCACCCATGCTGGACATAGTTGGGGCGCAAATTATGAGCTCTGCTGAAGTGAATAAAAAATATATAAAAAAGTTGAATGGAATTTAGACCTACGAGTTTACATTAGAAGAGCTCCATGCTGCAAATGAGAGTTTGCCTGAGAAAATCATACCAGAAAATTCATCTGCTAAAAAAAAGCAGGAGCTAGAGCAACGTAAGATGTCCACATGACGGCAATGGTTGGATTGATCTGAAACTTTGAATCAATTCACGTAGGCAAGTTTGAGATTAGTAAATCTTGAAACCAAATAGCATGGTCGCCTTTGTCCGGCTACGTGAGACTAATGTAAGTCGGGTCAAAGCTCAATAACATGGCAGCTTAAAATTACGTCTTCAGAATCTGGCAACCCATTAATCGTTGACGCCACTAATATTCCCCCGCTGGTGGTGCTAGCCTTGTCAGTATTCAAAACAAGAGTCTTTAAACCTCGGCCGACAACATAAAGGTTTTTCTCTATAGCGGCCAATCTGCAAAGTAGCACTTGATAAGTTCCACCAGCATACGAACTACATAAGAAACACTACGTATCAATAGCACAATCATAGCTGCCATAATGCAGTGGCATGATGAACACATGACCCTTACACCATTCAAAATCCAAAACAAAAAAAAAGGACGTATGTGCGCATTTCGTACACAAATATGAAAGTATAACATTTAAAAGACGAAGTCTGATGTGAGCGGACCTGCAAGGCAACCGGATAGAAAGTGGCGAAAAACGGCCGATACGATCCCATTCACCTGATTCTTTGTCCAACACCATGAGCTTGATACCAAACGATTGGTCAAGCATGTACACATCATTTCCGGTGACGGCTGTAGGACCGCACCACTTTTTCACCATTTCGTTATCTACAGCTGCCCACGAACTCTCGACTGGATCGAACACTGCAGCGTATGAACCCATATAACCTGAACGAGCGCTCGCATGTCGTACATAGATTTTACCGTCCATTACAAGCGACTCCCCCAGGTCAGGCACAACGTTTGGATCTTCTCGGAAAAGCCTTTCATTAGTCTGAGGGTTGAAGACTTCCCATGACCTAAGAGCCGAAGAGGTGACACCCATACCTCCAACGGCGTAAAGACGGCCATTAAGGGCACCACTCACAATATAGCAGCGGGCTGTTTCCATTGCAGCAGCCTCTGTCCACTCATTTTTCACTGGGTCGAATTTATAGACCTCAGGAGTAGGAACATGAAAGTTTCCGCCTCCGCCTCCTCCCATGACATAGAGTTCCCTCTGCACGACTGAACATGTGACACCATATCTGCAACCACCTTGTCAACTTAGATGAAGATATCCAATAAAACAAGGCCATCCTGGAGCAGTTGCACGTAACCGAACAACAACCTCTCAGAGAAACTTCATAATTCAACATATAATTTTAGTCAATGGGCAGTTAAATTGATAGAATGAAAACGGTGTGGCAAAGAACTGTAATAATAAACTTTCCCAACTTTCGTCAAGATGTTTTCTTCACTAGACGTTCAGGTTAGTATGCCAATAGTAATAGATTCATCCAAAGCAAACAAGCTTAGGTTCACAAAAACAGACTCAATGTATAAATGAAAGTGATTCTTGAACAAGCACAAACTAAACCAGAACTCTCATAGTTCAGAGCTTAGACCATTCTTCGAGGTGACCGCAAAATGGTCCAAGCTTCTGAGTTATAAAAGAGTAACCTAGTTTGTGCAGATGAACATATGTTTGAAGTGGTGACGTTGGACACGTATATGCCAATTCCCATCCACAGCTCGAAACTCAAATTAGGAATCAACCTGCACCCTGCCACATAAAAGTGATCCAAGTTTACAATACAATGTAATTGTAGTTGAAAGTTGTACAATACCTGCGCAAGCAGTCGACCGGCATGCTTGGAAGCTCCTTCCACAAGCGAGTAACTGGATCCAGTACGTGCCAATGCAAACATTCAAAGTAATCCCGGCTGAAAGCATAGATCCAACCTTCGGTTACCTCCAATCTCTTTCGCAAAGAATAGTAATACTCACTGGCAATCATATTGCGCCATTCTTTACAAACACATCGTAAATTCAAGTGATGCCTCCGTGGCACTCGAGCCAGACACTGTAGGGCCAGGTCGTTGGGTAGGCCAGGAATGAGCACTATCACTTCCCCTTGAGCATGTTTGTTGGTTACACTCTGAGAAGAGTCTCCATTTATTTGAATAGCTTCATCAATATGTAAACCCGACATGCAATCATCCCCAACAGCCATCGTCCTGCAACATTTGAACAAAGCAATGAAAATCTCTGAAAAAAATTACTTGTATACACTCTTCTCACGGATTTTTTCCGGCAAAATAAATATGTATGTGGTTTCAGGCACAATAACCCTGGAACATCTTACGTAGTTACTATATGTAGGAGAAACAATGCAGACATCAGAGCACACAAAATGTCTTCAATAGGACCACAAAATATTATGTCTCAACCTCAACAACCGCAAGTTACAGCATGAAATTATTCTATGTAAAATAAAGTAAACCAACAAGAACACAGCAGTCGCTAATTGTGGTGGTTAATGCTTTGTAATTACATAGTATGATGCCGATTCAACTTCAACCACCAGATCAAAGGAAACACATCATACCATCATAATAGTTATCTTACATATGGTTGCCTTACATATGCATTTGATTGGACCACTCTCACCTTGTGATTGGTGGAAATAGTTGAGAGGCTACAAGAGTTCGACCTCCACACCATACCAAAGAATAACTCCGTACATGCGCACTAGTATCCTGGAATCTGTTCTCCATCTGCTTGACATCTATTCATAGTGGTGCCACTACCAGCCAGCCAATCTACCAAACTGCTGTGCTTTTGGGTTCAAGTTGTCCTCGAGAGAAATTTAGCAAATAGACTAAGGTCGTGATGCCATCAGTTTCTTGGAACTCTAATTGCTGGATCAAATGGCTCGAAAGAACAACAGTATTGGTCCAAGCATCTTTGTTACACACCACCCCCATTAACCCGAATCTGTTGAAAAGTGACCTTATGTCCACTTTAAAACTCCCAGAGATATAAAATCACTCTCCGAACCAGCAGAATCCTTTCTCTCTAATACTCCATAAGTTGGTCAGAAACTTCCTCGTCTGAAATAACGATATCCATCCCGTTTGTGAGGAATGTGGAATTCCTGAATGAGTACCGAATTTCGACATGAGCGTGAACGCACACTGATGCATGAATAATAATCAACAAATAAATAGAAGGTACGTTTCTAACTCTAAGCTAGAAGAATAATTTTCCTCTTGAGAGGCCGAGAAGAGGCAAGGGCTCATGACGACTACTTGCCAAGTTCTCCATCGATAGAGAACTCACCTCTGAAGATATCGCACACAGCTTAGAGAATGGAAAAGTTATGATATAATCCTCTGAACAAATACCTGAAAGAGAAGATCAATACAACCTACAGAATTACTCCCGTAACACACTCGATGAGTCGTAAACTGATCCGAAGTCACGCATTGAATCTTAAAATCAATTCCGAAGTTCATCTAGAAATGTGAACCTAACTGCACCGATGAAACTCCTGCATAGTGCACAATGCATTACCGTCTTCGTTCCATCTCTCCCTGTCTACCCACTTCCGTCTTCCCTTTTCTTCAGCTCCACACTCCGCTCATGGACAGAGCACCAATTCGCCCGAATTCTCCACGAATACCTCCTTCCTCCCACTGAATCTTAACGCCGATTACTCGTATCCTTAACCTCTCAAACCCCCAAATCGCCTTCCCCTTCTCTCTCAATCCCATAATTGTCACCACGTCTACCGCAATTCACATCGTCCCGCCAAACCCCAGAAACCCTACCCTATCGGTGAGCAATCACTAACTATAACCCCGTAATCGAAGCAACTGCAGCCCAAATCCTGGACCAAATACCATGGAATCAACAGTTACAGCGCAAACGAAAAAACTCCGGCACAACGCACGAAAATTATCTGGAAACCCACAACGGCAAATTAACGACCACGCAACGAGCTCGCGCGCGCTTCGATGCAGCACTGCGACGGATGCAAGCCAGATTAGCAATGGAATCGATGATGACTTCGCAAGGGCCCCGTTTAGGTGGACATATCCCCCATCTATACCTTAACCTCGCCAACTTTGAATGACACCAACAGCAACAACATCTACTACGACTACTACTGCTACAACAGCAAACCCTAAAACTGGCTTGCTCTAGAAACCAGCTACACTTCCAATTAAGAGCTGTGTAAACTAGTGACAGCTTCTTCTTCAAAACAACTCTCGAAATTCATGCAATATGCATATACACTAACTAGTGGAAACCAATGCCCTTTGCCTCTAAAAATATATATTGGAATTTATTTACTGAAAATTACAATTGGGAGTTGGGTGATCTTCCAGTGCTACTCTGCAATCTGCAAGAACGACATGCAGATTTGAGTTATTAGTTTACTTTTAATGAAAACAATGAGATTTGCTGTGAATCAAAGATGGTTTTTGTCTCTTTGGTGGTTGATGCTTGAGCTGTTATATATAATGGATATATATATATATATATATTTACATTTGTAAGCATACCCACACATATCCATTATTATTTTTTGTGTACTGTATGTATATAGTGAGAAAATTGGACTTCAGTGGCTTGCGTGAAGTGTAAGAGGAAACCTTTAGTGAATAGTGTAATAATAAAATTCAAGGATTTTGAATGAGTTTTGGAACTAATGCTTAACAAATGATTGAGCCTGGCTTTTGAAGAAATAAAATATGTGGTAATACATCTGAACCAGTCGTGTATGTGACTCCACTAAAGGTAAAGTATGGATAACACTTTTGCTTCACTTTGGTTGAATATTCCCTCAACTGCAGACACTTTTGTTCGAGCTTCACTTACACTGAAGTTATTTTGAATGCTTTCTTGGTGAAGGGGAGACATTCAACTTGAGGTTCATTTCACATGAACAACATTTTGATTTTTTCTTATCAACTAATTATATATATTTTTAGTTAATAATTGGATATTTTCATGGTAATAAGAATAAAAATAGGTTGTGCACCACTTAAACGATTAGAACATTGTCTTTGAAAAGCATTTTACTTATGTTCTTTACTTATGCAACAACATAAAGAATACTAAATTTAACTTTGATATAATGTTAAATCTTTGACAGTGCGGAAAGTCATTTATAAATTTAGTAAAGTGCAAATATGCAACAACACATCTGCATCTTGTAAATATTCTGAAGACCCAGTTTTTTTCTTTTTACTTTATTGTAAGAAATTACACACAAATCATTAGGCAATGGTGACTCCGTTAGAATTATTTGATTTATTCAACACATGTTGTTCAGAATTCTTTACTTGGTTAATTACATGAGTTTAAGTTAGTTTGGAAAAAGATGGTAACATTGTCTGAGTTTAAGAAAGTTTGGTAATGCAAAATATTTTTCCAAGATTTACAAGGATTCACGGAATGTCTGTATTATTTGTATTTTTCACAAGATTATGTTCCTTGTGTGTTCCGAATCACTCACTTCACACCACCACTGTAATCTTGTAGCCTTCAATTGACAATCAGCTCACTAGTAGCTAAATCTTTAAAAAGATATGGTGACCTATTAAATAGCTAAGGGAATAGCAAAAGACATGGCATTAGAATGTTAAGTAGTTGCAGTTGAAAAAGAGCTACAAAAAAAAAAAAAAAAAAAAAAAAGGGAACATGGAGATGAACGTAGCAGGCACCAGTGCATCTTTTTTTTGACACAATATTGTCACTGATAGAGATGTTATTAGAACTCTGAGCAAGCTGAGAGTGATAACCATTTATCAATAACATAAGTATGACTGTAAAATACTGGTTGAAACTCAGTTTTACAGGGTAGTAATTCTGCGCATTGTGATTGTTGAAAATCAAAAAAAAAAAAGAAAAAAAGAAAAAAAAAAAGGAAAGAATGTGAATCTCACATATGGCTGTATTGATAAGTGTGAACAAACTTGTGAAATTTGAAATTGCTAACCACAAGTTACCACTTTCAAAGAAGGTTACTTTTGTATTTGTAATATTTTTACAGGAATGTTTAAATAGACCCATTCTTTTACTTAATAGACCGATCAAATTTTTATTGGTTGCAGATCCAATAGTGGAGAAATGTATCTAGAGGTCATTTATTTATTTATTTTCATGATGGTTAGAATGCGTAAATTCAGTAAAAGTTTGAGTCTATTTAACATTCCCCTATTTTTATTTCCAAAGGGCAAAGAACTACACTAGAGCAGGTATACCAATTCTAAATATGGTTATTGAGTTCATAGCATATTTTTAACTTATTAAAGAAGTGAAATACAACATAAAGTTGGTGTGACAGCACAAAGAGATATAGTAATCCAAGCATATATGAATGTAGATTTACAAATAGAATTTTGCACCATTAATAGAAAGTCCTGATTTCTCAACAGTTTTTATTTTTATTTTTATTTGCTTCTTTTCTTTTCTTGCTGTTAATCTATTCCAATTTTGTGATAATTTTTTGGATTTAGATTCTGCTCTGGGTAGATAACACACACCTTCCTTGTACCCCATTTGTGTTGCAATGCTTTGCTCACCTTTATTGCAAGCAAAAGAACTAAGCAACTCTACATTTAATTGGTGCATTGATGGCATGCTTGTCATGAGCCTAACCATGCCTTTGGTCTAGAAAAGAACTAAAAGGTGATGGTAAAGGACATTGGAGGAGTTTTGCAAAAAAGGCTTGAAGAAGGTGTTGGTGCCAATTTGATTTTTGTGTATCATGCAAGTGGCCATAGTGGATGTTCTACATGTTTTTTTTTTGGCATGTATGTATATTTATTTTTCCACTGCTGGGTCTTATGTGAAAAGGGATTTCGACGGGACGTGGTGTGAAACGAGTTTCGGAGGAGAGGAAGAGAAGGTCTGCAGCGTGCGGAAGGCCTGCAACAGATAAGCCACGGGAGTCGCGGGCCGAAGGGGTTTGATTCGGCAAAGCGGATGGCCGTGAGTGTTAAATAAGGTCGAGAGCGAGGGATATTGAGGTGAAAGAATGGAAAAAGACGGCCGAGAATGGGATTGGAAATCATTGTAATGGTTGCCGGATGCGGGGTTGCAAGGAAGCTTGGACGGGAGCGGGGCCCGTAGCCCTGGATCACTGCACGCAGGTGGAAGGAAGGGATTGAGGAAGGCGAGCCGGAGGAGCGAGAGCTGCTTTCGAAAGCACTGCTGAGCGTGGGCCCGGACGAGGACGGAGTTGCGTGGGAATGGGGGAGCGCGCGAAGCATCCAGAGGGGAAGTGGGGCCCTCCTTTGACCTCCATGGGAATCAAGCGTATTGCTCCTCATTGGCCAACGCTCGCAGGTCACTTTGGGACTCGCGGGGAGACCACCCTCAATGAACTGCGGCGCCAAGAGGGCGAGCATCACAGGGCAATGCCAGGTATTGGGAGTAAACGAGTGAGTGAGGGAGGGAAAGAGGGAGAGAGAGAGAGACGGCACGAGACGAGACAGAGGAGGGGAAGAGCAAGGCTGGAGAATGAGGAGGCGCTCGAGCTGAGATTATGTGCACGATTTGAGTCGTGAATGAGATTCCTTGTTTTTGTACTCGTGTGTGTTGGGTTCTTTGCACGGAGCCTTGCCTGCACCAGCTTTGGAAGGGCTCGCTTGTTGGTCGAAGGAGGTCGTTGTGATGTTGTTGCACAGGGGTTTACGCAAGAGAGGAGAGTGCAGACACGTAGTTGTCGCGGTGAGATATTTGTGATTTAGGGCTTGGATAGGGACAGGAAGTTGGTATAGTGGAGTGCCTTGTTCTCGAGGGTGGAGGTGCAAGGTTTGAGGTTTATTGCCAGTGGAGCTTCCGAGTTTGCACAGCGAACAGCAGATTTTGCACTACGGGATCGGGGGTTCCGAGTTCAGAAGCGAAGCGCAAGGAGTTATTGCGTTGTTTGTGCTATTGATGCAGAATCCTGGTTTTAATTATCTACTGTCTGCAAGTTCTGGGCACTTGAGATCCGATGGTCGAGTTCATTATCTGAAACTAGACGCATCGTGGCCCCGTGGTTTGCTTACGGCTTGGTCTATCAGGTTTGGAGTCGATTGAGGCTGGCTAAACAGTCGGCCCTCCAGTTCGCAATGCGATCGCTGTGTGGAAGTCCATATGTGATTGGTGGCGTGTCGGATGTTGATCGACAATCTCTGTACCTTGTGTAGAGTACTTACTTTCGCATGAGACTCATGTTCATCCCCTGGGCTCACAATGGGCATGGTTTCTGTGTTTGGGTTCGGAGAATGATTGGTTTAGACGTTAAATTTTGTGATACAGGCTCTCTCCCGTTCACCTAAACTCTGCATCTTTGTTCAGACAGTTTCATTAGATACTGGGAAATGCTCATGAGGCACTGGCTTCAGATGGGAGCTTTTATCGTGCACGATACATCGCAGACCAGCTTCTATAATCTTCCCGCGTAGAGTCCGTAACTCTCCAAGCCAGGTGTACTACTTGAAGCCGGAATTTTGAATAACATAGCAGGATTTACTCCCTCCCCTGTTGAGGACGGGGTTTGGACCATTTCAAAGATGGACGCTTTTAATAGTCGAAGAAATTTCACAGTTTTGCAGAGCTTTCAGGAGCCCGCAAATGTTCAATGGGGTGGTGATGAGGCACATCGGGTCTTAATCGTCATCGACGCGGGGAAAGAATTGTCGTATACAGCTGTGGATTGGACTCTTGATCACGTCCTTCAAAGTGGGGATATCTTAAAGCTTCTTGGTGTTATGCAGCAGGTTTCTACTCCTAGTAAGGCGGGATTTCAAGCGGGTCTTTCAATACGTAAGTGACTTTATCGAATGCAAATTCGGTAAATTATTGAAACTGCAATTGGTTTCGCTTGCCTTTTTCCTTCAGTCTAGTTTCTTTTCAGCTGCCTGGAAAGTGGTTTTATGTTGAAGTGCAGTCCTTGTCAAAAATCTATGGGAGGCCTTATCCCTCGACGAACTCTTATCGACTTATAGTTGGTGAGGTGATTATTATTCAGAACACTTTGGTGGCAGTTCTGGTTCTCAACCTGTTGCTATGACCTGGTGCAGTGGGATACAAATCTTGGGCTGAAGAGAAGGGTTTGAATCGCTCTGTTTTGGGTTCAGAATTGCAGAGCAAAAAACAGGCTCTTCTAAGTAATTTAGATCTTCATCTGAGATGTCAGAAATTAGGGGTAAAGTAACATATTCATCAAAGCTTGCTCCTTACTTCGTGCCTGTTTTTAGCTTGGGGAGTATATTTAGTTGAAATGTGACCTCAGTGCTCGGAGAATGGTTGAATGCATAAGTGGTCCTTCAGTCGATATGCTGCCTTTCCTTTGATTCTCACTGGCAACCTTAAACCTTGAATCAGGAGCTTATATCTTCAATTTTTTTATTCATGCAGGTGACGTTGGACATTGATGTTCAAAGTAGTCGTGATATCAGGTCTCTTGTCGTGGAGGTAGCGAAGAGTTTTGGGGCGCATCATGTTGTACTGGAAAGGTGTGCTCTTTTATTCCTTCTCATATGTTTTAACATCTGCCTAAGTTTGTATAGTATCTTAGTATACCAGAGCAGGTTCTCGCAACAAATCAGGATGTAATTCTGATATTACAGGGAAGTTGTCCCAAAAAGTGAATCTTGTTTAATCTAACCTAAATTTATCTTATGACCACCCTGCTAATTAGGAATATGAAGAAAGATAAAAAATATTACATCGACAACCTCACATGCTACGTAACGCGTGTGAAGACCTTCGACTCCTGTCAACCACTGCGTCCTGGCCTGCACCCAGACATGATGGTGCGACCGATTAGCCCTGTGATCGGTTCTCAAAATCCTGGTATTTACCGTCATCCCCAACAGCTTGCTACGGCAGCAGACAGCGATCAAATCAGTGCGCAGGACCAAGCCGAAGACATTGAAAGTCAAGTTGCATCCGACCAGGGCAGTACGGCATATATCAATCCAGTTATGAGACATGATATAATTGCAGTGAGACAGTGGCTGGAGGATCAAGGTAGTCCAGAGCTTGGTAAGACCCTGAACTCATTCTTTCAGTCGCAAATTGCTATCTGATTTGGTTGGAGCCAATTAAGATACCGCTAATACATCTGGACTAAGTTCCAGTAAGTGTAATTTAGTTCACATACTATCAAATATCTTTATCACTCAACGTCATCAAGTAGGACTGGCCACTGCATTGATGTGATATTCATTTTATTCATATTTGTATTTTATATTCTTCATTTATGTTTTGTTATTTTGTATTCCAGTAAGTGAAATTCGTCGACTTGCTGCTACCTGTTTCTCAACCGAGCTGCAGTAACCATCTGTGCTGGTCATTGTGATGGCAGGTATCTATGCGCGGGAGGAATCGCTGCAGCTTAGTGAGTCGCCAATCTCAGAAATTGATAGTCCTTCTACAGATGATTCTTATCCCGACCAAAGCAAAGGTCCAAACAACGAAGTGGGAATAATGTATTCATTGCAGCATCAGACGACTCAGCAGGGGATCTCAGAGGCAATTCCCAATTCATGTACTTCACCAGCATCAGACGACTCTCCCTCTTCTGTGACTCAATCCACTGAACCACAACTGCCATCAGCTAGACATATTGTAAGTCCCAATCATGCAGCAAGTAATCCTGTTGCAGTCATTTCGACTTCCACCTGTCCCAGAACATCAGCATTGGAACGATCTGATTCATCGTCCCCGGCAGACTATGATCCTAGAAATAGCAGTGGCGCACGACTAGGTCCTATTTCTGTTCAACCTCGACGAGTTGATGCAAGTTGGTCATTACAAAATCTGACGGAGTTATTAAATGGAGATGTTGGGAGTTATTTGTCTCCGCTGGGGAAAGCCAGAACCAAAGAAATGGAGAGCGATGTCGTGCCGGTCTCCGAACTATTTTCACCCAAGGAATCTAAGCAAGCATTGTCTTCGACTCGGTTGAATCCTGTGCAATTATCGAGTTCAAAATATTTGAACCCCGTGCAACCACTAGTTCCTCAGGATGTTCGGATGCCAGCTCAGAGAGTAACGGATGGATCAGCCGTTGTCAGACGACCAATGTTTGCAAAGAAAACAGGTCCTCAAGCTCCCTTCCTTTGCACTATTTGCAAGCATAAGACCCCAGAATTTGGCAAGGCAGTACGAAGATTCTCTTACGACGAACTCCGTTACGCTACGGATAATTTTAATCATCACAATTATTTAGCTCAAGGTGGATATGGGTCCGTGTACAGAGGGATTCTGCCGGAGGGACAGCTTATTGCTGTTAAACAACACAAGATTGCAACCTCGCAGGGTGATGAAGAATTTTGTGCTGAAGTGGAGGTTCTAAGTTGTGCACAGCATCGTAATCTTGTTACACTTATTGGTTATTGCGTGGAGAACCACAAACGGTTACTGGTCTACGAGTATATTTGTAACGGTTCACTAGACAGACATCTTTCTGGTGAGTTACATACGGACTTTGATATTTTAAATGTTCTTTGCGTTTACTTTTCTGTCCTTTATGATAATGCCATTCAAGATTAGTCCTTTTTAATCTCTTCACACTTTGATGTGTGCAGCAAAGAACAGGGAGTGTTTGCCTTGGAAATACAGGCAGAAGATTGCCCTTGGCTCAGCAAGAGCACTGCGGTACTTGCATGAAGAATGTCGAGTTGGCTGCATCGTTCACCGTGATATGCGACCTAATAATATTCTGCTCACTCATGACTTTACGCCCATGGTTGGAGATTTTGGACTTGCTAGGCGGCAAATGCATGGGGACATGGCGGAAGAGACCCGTGTGCTTGGTACTTTAGGGTAAGTCTTGAAGATTTTGAGTGAGCTTTGACGAGGCTTATCATTTTGATAGCTGCTACTGGGAGATCCTTAAAATCGCAGCAGCGAGCCTTGTATGATTAACCCTATTTTTATAAAGCTCACCATATCACTCCAGTGAATCTCCAAAATAGATTCCATTCTTTCAAAGATATATGTTCCCTACCTTAACAGCTTATGGTGATCAGTTATAAATATAATAATCAACAAGAGGAGTCGGAAATGAGGTCTGATGTAAAGAAACCTGCGTGTGTAAGCATTTGTTACAGAAATTGTATTTCATCTGCATTCGTTATGACAATTTCAGGTACGTTGCACCCGAGTACGCTGAGACTGGTCAGATTACGGAGAAGGCAGACGTTTACGCGTTTGGTGTAGTGTTGCTGGAGATCTTGACAGGGCGTAAAGCAGTTATTCAGCAGGGAGCTAAAGGCGGCGTTCTTTTAACAGACTGGGTAAGGGATATATTGAGGTCTACTGTGCTCGACAACTATCTGTTACTAGAATTCTAGTAGTTTTCAAGAGTATTCTATCAACTGTAGGGGAGTACTTATTTTAGCTGTATCTTTGCATTTCGTATTCGTAACTCTTACTTGTCAATCATTTTGTTTTTAACTTCGACTGTTCTTCGTTTCTTACTTTGAAAGTGAAACTTGGAATCTAGAATCAACACCACGATGAGATGTTTGTAGCCATCGTGTTGTTCTAGACGTTGTCTTTTCCAGCTAATCTATACTAGATCATTCACCTTTTTCTAATGACTTGTACTTCGATCTGAATCAGATGATGCGTGTTTTTATTTCTAAACCAAACACGATATACTTTAAAATTGCAGGCAAGGCCGCTGCTGGATAGATCTGATCTCGAATTAATAGACCCACGTCTCAGAGGAGCGGAATATGACAACAATATGTTCGAGATGCACTGCATGATGCATGCGGCCAGACAATGCATAAAGAAAGATCCTGGAATGCGGCCTCGTATGGCTCAGGTGTGCATGAGATGCGAATTGATTGATTTTTTTTGGGATGCGTAACTTACAGCCAGTGAAACCTGTTCTTACTCGTTGTCTTTACTCTCGTAGGTGACTTTGTGTTTGCTTAACCCGTATGAGTAGGTGATTTATCACTGTTCATTGATATCAAACACGTGGGTGTTCCAGGTCCTTCGAATTCTGGACCCACAGCAAGACGGAACAGAATCACTTCCTGGTCTTTCTGGCATGGGAGTGAGGAAGATTTCACCTGAGCAGCTACCCTTGTACACACCTCCTCCGGCTGTTACCCCATCAAGACTAGCAGACCCTGGGAGACCAAAGTCTGTCCCTGCTGTATCGGATACTCTGAATGATTGTGCTCATCCCTGGAACCCTGTGAGCAAGCCTTCACGCGGTCCTTTGGTTCGGATAAAGAAACCAAGCAAAAGCATGTTCTCAAAGGCAAGCAGAAGTGTGTCTGCTCCACGTCTCTCCTATGATGAGCAAAGGAATCTTGAAGACGAGGATGAGGGATGTAGGGATGGAGTGATTCTCTCCTATAACAGTATGCTGGAATTCGTGTGAAAAGAAAAAGAAAAAGAAACATTGTATATCAGGAGTTCCTGAAGGTCTTAAAGACGGTAAATGTGAAGGTTTTGATGTAGATGAGGGATTGCTTGTCATGAAAGTAAATGAAGCTTAGACAGATGTTTTGATTGTGCATTTATTTGAGCCTCATGGAATTGGAGCTTATAATACAGTTTAGATGTAGCCAATTGTAATCCTTTGCCAAAATCACACTAAAATGCATTTGCATTTTTTTAGAGGGGGACTGTAGCACGTTTTGGGCAACATCTGGCCAGTAGCCCCACCAGGTGCCAAGGTGATTTAATGTCCCCCTATATCCATACTTTTAATCCTAACCCATAGATTTTAAATTTCATTACATAAATCTTAATCTCGAGCTCCAACACTCTTTCCCAGCATGTAATGTGTGAAGGAAAATCAGAAATATGTAGTGATTTCCTCTTTGGCCCGAACGTATTGGCACAGTGTCAAAGAGCGTAGTGGATGGATGGTTTAAAGGATATTCATTCAATAGGACACCTCTTCCAATAGAAGGCATGGAATGTTGTAATAAACCATTTTGAGATTGCTTGTTGATCTAACAGTAATAATGGTTCACATATCCACTTAACAAAGTTCATTAATCATGTTGGTTTTAGTGGTCTCTTATTTTTATTTAATCAAAAAATTGTTAAAATCAAAATGACAAAATATTGAAATCAAAATTATATATTTTAGTATTTTTGTGATATAATAGAAATTTGTATCTTGACATTTTCCAGAGGTGTAATGGTGGTTTTAAGTTGTACACACAGAACATTATATATGTATAATTTTTATTTTATATTATTTATTTGGCATGATTTACCATCGGATATTATCAAAATAATTGTAAATTGTGGCAAATGAAACTAGAAACATTGTTGAATTAATATCACAATTTAAATTTTTTAAAAGAAATTACTTCAATTGAATTTTAGAATATTGGTTTGATTAAAATTTCTATGTCAAACTAAATATTAAGTAAAAACATACATTAAAATCTAACCAATTCCATGCCTCAAAAAACATCAAAAGAAATAAACAGCAAATGTAGACAACCATATACTTTTCTGTCTAACATTGGTTTATAGGATATGTTCTATTTTTGTTTACAAATTAAAATTTGAGCAAAATCTGGCAGCTATTTGCTTAATGTTAAAAACTTAGCAAGTATGAGTTTGTATCAAATAAACAAATATTATGATGAAGGTCCAATATGACTTGGCTAAAAGACTTTCATTGGTTCTTTTGGATTTATAATACCAAAACTTCATTATTCCTTAGATTTGCATAAAATATTTGAAGATGCTTTTTTCCAAGTTAAAACTTTGGATATTGCTCTAATTTTGTTTTAGGCCATGGTCCTTATTTTGCAAAGTGCTTTCAAAGATCTTTTCTAAGTAGAAATAGAAGTTGAAAAGAAAAATATATTATTTTAAATAATTGTAACTCTACTAATCAAATTTAGTTTTTGTGTATATTAGTGATTGGTTTGAGTACAAATTTTCAACCAAATCAATTTATAAAAGATGTAGCTATGTGGTTCTTTATATTAAATATGTCAAATTATGCTTTTTTTGCATTTACAAACAACCAACATTGTTGCACTAAGAATTAGAAATTTATGCTCAAAAGAGTAACTTGGAGTAATTTGTGATGGGAGTCTAGGAAGTTATCATAGAAATATTCTTCACTACAAATACATTAAGAATTTAAGAATAATAAAGTTTGGTATGGAAAAGCTTCAATTTTTTTTATAAAAGTATAAATTGTATCATATATTATTTTTATTTTAATTATTTTAAAAATATTTTTATTGGATTTTGCAAGTGTAAAGCGAAAATATTGATAGAAGTGTTTTGATAGTGTAAGCCACTTGTGTTTGAATTGAGGCAACTACTTTGAGAAGAAGAGGTATTAAATGAAGTTGAGAAGAACTAGCTTATTTGCACATTGAGACAAAATTCTACTATAGCAAGAAGTCTCATATTTTTCTAGATTCCCCACAATTCTCTTAACAATAAAGAATTTGTGAACATGTCCTTATGCAATTGAGGTAGTTTGGTAACTATTCCATACAAAGAATATTAGATATGTATAAATAAAAGAAACATTCATTTTTGGAATAACCATGAACAATTTGTATTTGCAAATAATCTAATATTCTAGTCTTGTACTAATCACATGAATGTACAATCTCATTTTATTTCAGACAACATTAATAGACAAGGTTTGCTTACAAATATTTTTGGATGAAAAATCTTTCAAAAATTAAATAGCAGAGGTTTAAAATATTAAATTTCTTGTAAATAAGTTAAAAATAGATATAAAATAATGATCTTAGTGATAAATAGCTTTATTTCAAAATTTATAATATGTGACTAAAGTATAAAGTAAGGAGAAGGAATGTGTGGTTTTAGTAAAAGATACACATTTTTGATATATGGTTTTGATTGTATATAAATAAAATATAAATAAAAAATTAATAAAAACTTAAAGAATAGAGTTGTGTCCTACTTCAAAAAATACTTGTCTATCAAGTTGGATGTATTTTATTTAAATTATCTATTTATAATTTTTATATAAAAAATACTTTTTATAATTTTAATTCAATTTTTAAGAATATTTTAGTAAGCTAAATATTTTAGTAACTTTTTTATTATATGTTTAAAAGAAACTTTAAGCATCATCAATTAAGATTTCTCAATATCTCTTTACTAAGCCATAATATTTGAGTTGAAGGATTTTAAAATATAATAGTTTTGTAGAATTTATTATTAATAGCCATATATTTCAATTATATTCATCTTTTTTGTTTGTCGTTTGGCTTAATTTCTAAAGTAATATCTCCAATACATGATTGTATTTTCTTATTTAATTATTTATTTTTATGATATGTGGAAATTTTGCATTTGTTAAGTGTTAAATTACTTTTTGCCTTCATTTTTAATTTGTTGTTTTGATCTTTTTTATAGAAATTCTATAAAGACTTAGAATTAGCTTATAAATGTAAAACTTTCTTATAAGCTATAGCATCTTTTTTACACTTAAAATAAACCAATATTTTAAATTGTTTATCTATAATAATTTGAAGAACTCAAATTCTTTTCCAAATTTAATATTTCAAAGTGGTACTACAGTTATGCTTTAGATATATATATTTTTAGATTTTTACAAGTAAATTAAAAAAATTAAGATAATTTGTATATTTATTATATATTTATTAATTTTTTTCTATTGAAGACTATATATAAAAAAACTTATAGCATATAATGAAACTACATTTTAAGACAATTTTAAATTTATGTACTTCTATTTGTTTTTTTTATACTTAAGGTTTTTGAGTATCTTGATTGCATCTATGTACTTTACAATTTTTGCTTAAATATTCAAGACACATAAATTAAGTTGTGAAGGACCTATCATGATTTGTGGTTCATTTCTTCTGAAATTTGCAACTTAAGTAATTTACAATACATAAACCTTATTTGTGTTTCATAAACGTTTTTTTGGTCACTAAACACTTTCGTCTCTAACAAAGTATTTGTGGTAAGGTCTTTGTTTGCAAATATGAAAGAAGAATAAGAAATATTAAGAGAATTTGAAGCATCACTTATTTCTTCTTCTACTACTTTTAAATAATCAATTTGATTCTATTTTTTAAAATAAAATAATAATATTTTATATTATTCTTAGTTAGATCAACATGAAGTTAGATTCTAAGTTATATTGATATTTATTTATTTTAAAAAATAATACTTCATAGTATTAAGTCTAAAATTAAGAGTTTTTTTATTTTTTATTTTTTATTTTTAAATATTTTGCATATTCTACTTCCAAACCAAAGTCATAACTTTTCAACACCTTGAAATCCAATTATTTATTTATTTTTTTGGTTTTTTTTATTATTCTTTAATATTTATTCTAATTTATAAAAACTTATCTACATCTCTTTGTTTCTTCAAATAATATTAATTTGATACAACATTTCTAGCATCAACAAACTTTTTTACATCAATTCATTTTATTTTATTTTATTTTTGTTTTATTTTCGTATTTTTTTCAAAATAAAATCTATATGCCAAATTATCATAAATAAATTATATCCATAGTTATATTTTCTACAAATTTTTTTTACTTAATTCTAAGGTTAAGTCAACACATTGGATTCTTCTTTTGATACTTTATCTTCTTGTTATTCTTATTCTTTAGTCATGCAATTTTTCACCATCTTCTATAATATGGTACAAAATAAAAAGTAAGATGAAATAAAAAATTAATTGCACTATTGATGTTCAATGTGTAAATAAAATTATTACCAACAAAAATATGTTGTTCTAACTTCTTATTTTTTAAATTAACAAATATCATATCAAACTATTAATTCTTTCAAATCAATTTTTTTAAACTATGATTCTTATTTTATAACATAGGCAATGACAAAATTCTAACAACTTTGAATTAATATCACTTGTGCTCTTTCTATCTAATTATGTCCATTGGAGATTTTTTGATATTTTAATTTTCTAAACACAAATTTCATTATTAACCACCAATGGAATTTTATGATGTTTTTAATTTTTTTTGAATTTCCATATTCTAAAATTAAAAATAAACTAACCACCTATATATTTAAAGATTATATTTTAAATAAGTAAACTTAAATTTTTTTTAATTTTAAAAACTTGAATAATTGCATCACATGTAATATGTAGTAAAAATATTAAGTACTATAAACTATACTTTAAGAGATATGATGTTCACTTCAGACAAATACTTAAACAATGTCATCAATGCTTCATTGGATTATTGCAACTTAAAAGACAGATAAAAATATGATATGTATTACAAAAGTTTATTTTGTTCATAATTCGTAATTTAAAACTATAAGTCTAAAGAGGTCTAAAACCTTAAACATCATATACACTGACCAAAGTGTGTACTGACCACAACTCTGGTGGAATCCCAAGACCATATTGATCTAGACCATATTGTCCTTTAAAAGATGATAGTATCAAAAATCCTTTATAGTTTGCTTCCAAGCTACAATAGGGTTATTACCGCATGGTCCAATGTCCCAGATAATGAACAAACAGTCGATTACTTAGAAGAATGGCTACTTCTTCATAAGAGTTTAATCCAACACCAAGGGGGAGGAGATCATGAGGCCTACCATGCTTTCTTTACTTGTTTGAATGTAATATCAACACATCCTCTCAACAAGAAGGAACAGCAACAGAAAGACATCAACTACATCCGAGATTTGAAATCACGCACCAAATGTTACAACTGCCATGAGATTGGACATTGCTAGGCAAATTGTACAAAGCCAAAGAAGAGAAGGTTACACAACAAAGATCTACACAAGATTGACAGTGGCATAAGTAATGCCAATATTGCAGAAAGCCTGAATATATAAACTACCTCTGATGAAATATTCAAATTAGAATCCAATAATGACTTTGCTTTTGTAGTCACCACACACCTAACCAGCTATGCTTACCTCACTGAAGCATTTGTCGACACTTGGCATGTAGACAGTGGAGCTAGCAAGTACATGACTGATAGGATTGAATGATTTTTCACTTCGAAGGAAATTCTCAAAGGCATTCATATAATACAAATAGCTGACAATACAAAGTTCTGGGTTCATAGAAGAGCCAACATCCAAATCCAATGTTTAATCAATGGCCAATACCACCAAGGTATTCTTTGGGATATACTGTATGTCCCACAACTGAAGTAGAATCTATTTTCTATTGGCTTAGACTTCAAACAAAACCTGCTGTTCATAACATACTCAGGCCATTGTGAGTATCGAACATACCATGGTAAGAAAGTCCTTGAAGGCATTTGCTCAAGAAAACTATATTAGCTTTTAATTCAAGTAATACTTCTATAGCTTTCACTTCAGACTCCCTTTCAATCTTCTAGCCTTTTAGTGACAAATTCATTCAATCAACTCCCAACAGCAACAACTTCTTCTTCATCAACAACTTTGCTTGCTCTTTCAACTTTTAGTACAATTTTTGAAACATAACTTTGGCATGAAAGAATGGGTCATGTTAAGGTATCTACCATCCACTCTATGAGTTGGCATCATAGCTTACAATATTTCAAACTTGAAATGCATCAACCATGTTTCCATCCTTGGGAAGGTTGCATGAATGGAAAACAACACAAGAGTAGCTATAAACATAACCCGAACAAGATTCCAAGATAATTCATTCATGGCCATGTATCAGGTAAGAAAGCACAAATTCTATCATTAAACGGATCTCTTTATTACATATTGTACATAGATGATGCAATAACGTATAGATTTGTGTATTTTGCAAAACAAAAAATTGAGGCTCTCCTTTTCTTTAAACTTGTTGTACAGTTTGTGAGACAAGACATTGGCAATAATACCCATGCAATTTGCATTGACCAAGGCAGTGAGCTGTATAATGTACTATTTGATAATTTCTTGGCGGCAACCACATTGTTTCTCAAACAAGTACTATCTATACACCACAAAAGAACTACTACCTTAATTGTGATAATAGAACAGTATTCAAGATGACTTAGTGTCTTTTATAAGCAAAGGATCTTCCTCCTATATTTCGGACAGAAGCAGTAAATATATCCATATATTTATTGAATCAAACATCAAATTGCCAACCAAGAGTTCTCATACTGCATGAAGCTTCATTTAAACAGAGACCATCAGTTCAACACTATTATATTTTTGGCTTTCTTTCTTAGGTATTTAAAAATAAAGAAATTCAAGAAAAGATGGAACTGAAGAGTATACATGCATTCTTTGTTGGATACTCCAACACAAGCTTTTCTTTGTTAGTAAATTGACTAAAAATTCATTCTTCATCATCATTTACTAACAAGAGACTCAATCTAGAAACAAAATCTATACATCAACTCATGATTATTACAACTTTTGTTATTATTTAACAAAATCTTTCAGATTGTTTGTAGAAATAATATATTCTACTCAACAATCAACTTCAAAAACAAAATCTACCACATTCTTTGCATCTTGTGATACATATATCCAAAAACCAAAAAGTTTTGAAGAAGAACTTGCAACATTAGACTCTATATTATAGAAAGAAGCAATAGACTATAAATTCACTTCACTCATTGAAAAAAAGATATAGAATTTGGTAAAGAAACTTCTTAATAGGAAGTTTATACGAAATAAAAAGATTTATAAAATCAAGTACATGTCAACTAGTGAAATTGACAAGAATAAAGCGCATTCAATTGCAAAAGATTTCATACAAAAATCAAGCTTAGATTTTACAAAAACTTATTTCTTTTGTATTTATTATGATTTTATTTGAAGAATATTTGCTATTATTATTGCAAAAGAAATGCACATGTAGTAATACTATATTGGTATAATATTCTTAAATAGTGACTTATTGAAAGAAATATATATATATATATATATATATATATAACTTGCAAAAAAAATATACATTTTCATTAATCTTCATTTTTTTGTTGTTTAAAGACGAGCATACCTGAATTGAGACAATTTTCTTTCCAATAAAAAATCTGTTTTTCTACCTACTTCAAACAATTCTACTTAATCAATAGCAAAGATAATTTTTATATTTACTGTAATTATAGCAGGTTTTATAAGATGATCAAAATCTTTCTGGATGATAATATAATTATTTTTCTTCTACCAACCTATATATGAAAAATAACAAACTTGAAAACAAGTTTCAAAATAACCACTAACTTTGTTACTTACTTCCTCTACTTCTTGCAATGTTGTTGTTTTACTACCAGTTTGATTTATTTCTACTAACAATATTATACCAATGACATCCATATTAAATTTAGTTCATAAGATACTCATGAAGTGTCTATACTTACAAACACATATATAAAATTATAAAATAATAGTAAACTTATTGCTTAAAAAGTCCATGTACCATATCACCAAGCTATAAAATCTTTGATATATGCCACAATCAAAACAAGGTCTAACATTACATATGTAATTAATAAATTTTTATTATTTTAATAAAATCCTTGCCAATGCTATTGAACCATGGTGAAAGAATTATGCAATACTTAAACACACACAACATCTTAGTTTATATTACAAATCTGAAATCAAACCACCAAAATTCATTGATTATGCAATTGCTAATTTTGAATGTGATCTAGATGATCAAAAGAGTCACATGAGATTTGTATATACTTTTGGCTCTATCGCAAGAGCTTTGAATAGTCACAAACATAGCTACATAACAACTTCTACAAAAGTTACAAAACTACTCACATTGATAGAACTAATCAAAGAAACAATATAAATTTGTAGTTTAAAAAATTTAAAAGCCATAACTCAAAAAAATCCAACCATCCTTTCCAATGAGAATCAAAGAGCTACTGCACATATTAAAAATATAAATTATTATTGAGATATCAATCATATTGATATAAAGTATTTTGCTATTTAAAAGCACTATGAAAATAAATCAATGGATTTCCAATATATCCATACAAAAGACCAAATTATTGATCTTGTAACAAAACCACTCTAATGTCAATAATTTAAATGCTGACGCTATTTGTTGAACCTCCAAACATTCGACAAAGATCAAGAGAAGTGTTGCAGCTAAGTTCCTTTGTAGAATGTTTAAAATAAAACAAAATGGTTGCATGAAACATCCATGATATGATACATCTATTTGGAATTTTCTAAAAAATTTAATTCTTGAATCCAAACGAATTATGAGATAAATTGTTAAAACGTAATCAATAAAGAATCATAAACAAGATGCTGCTAAAAAATTGATTCCAAATTGTGTTGTATCTTGAATAAAGATATACTTAAGATATGTAGCAAATGAATAAGTGAATATATGAGGACATGAAGATCCATTAATCTTTTAATATATCATGGCGGATTATGCATCATATACATAGGAAAAAGAATTAGTTACAAGATATATCTTTCTATTAAGGTGAAGCCCTATTACAAGAAAATCAAAAAAAATGAAAGCTGTGTGGTTGTTTTCTTTGCTGAAATTAAACATATAATACTCTCTAATGGCTCAAGAGAGGCCATACAGCTTACAAATCTCTTGTATGACTTAAGAGGTGACAAGATCAAATTTATGCTCATCAAATGTAACAACATCAATAAATGAAGATGTTACAAAATAATGTCTATCATGCCAAAACTAAACACATATATGCTCACTTTAACTACATCAGAGAACAACTAGAGGAGGAGGCAATACAATGAAAATATGTGTCAAGCAATCAACAAATTGCTGATATCTTTACTAAACCACTCAAGAAAAAAAAAGCCTTCACCAAGTTCGAGGAGGTCCTAAATAATTGCTCTACTAAGTCGAATTTTTGTACCTACTTTATTTTATAAAAGTTGAGTCTTTTCTTATATTCTTCTATCTTCCTTGATTCTATCCTCTAGGTTGCAAAATACAACACAACAACAATTGTTTATCTCTTTTTAGTAGAATAGCTCATCAATGGCACAATTTGAGTGAACATGCTTCTTGTCTGAGTCATCACTCCACTCTTTTTGTACACTCTAATTGTTTCAATTTAGTCGCCCTTGCTTAAGATCATCCAATCTCTAATTTACCACATCTAAAATATAAGCAGATAACTCATAGCAATTGTAGTATATATCAAAATATTTTATAAAGTGTTCCACTAATCCATTAGTACAAATAAAAATTTGATGTTTTTATTAATGTATACTTAAATAGTCGTATCCCAAGAAAATAACATTAAAATCAATAATCTTTATTATTGATTTCTTGAGTGTTTATCCTAACAAATGATATAAAGACATATTTAGTATCAATCAAATAAACACAAAGGCCATATTAGGATTTTATATACTCACAATGTTAATTGTAATTTTCAAAGAAACTAATACATTGGATATAATTAAAAGAACGACAATATTAGCAAGATGTAGTTATACAAGACAACCTTGGTATGGTGGGTCAAGGAATGTAACGAGGAAGATTTTCTAGGCATTAAAATTTTTTGTAAATATAAGCAAGGCACATTACTTTCCGTGTTCAATATAAGATAGTATAATAAACTAACAATAGATATAAATTCTAAAAATAGAATCAATAATATAAAAAGACTATACTAAATACTTTAATAAAAGAATTGTGAACAAAAACAACTATGCCTTTGAAAATGATAGCATGCTCTTGGCTAAATTAGAACTACCAATGTTTAAGTGTGTATATACAAAAGATGATTTTAATTACCAAACACAAGATAGCTCAAACAATAGGCTCCTACCAATTCCACATAAATGCAAATCATTATAGTTATGGATACAAAACTCAAGGATAAATACAACAAGGTACAAGCAAGTAACAAACTAGACCTACAAAAATGAAAAGAATAGTAACATCCTTAATAAACAAAAAAAAACGTGGTATATTATCAAAAGATTCAATGGTCCAAATTCAAGACTAAATCATTGGATAATACATTTCCAATGACCTAATGAAGATTTAGCAAAATAACTTACTAGTACGACTATCTTACAACTTTGTGAATTCATGTAAAAAGAATGTTGGACTACCATTGGTCCATGAATCAAAAGATCAAGATGTAGATAAAGTAGAGGGTCAAGATATCTCCGATGGAGACCTGAGCTTATGAGCTTACAGGAGGGTGTTAGTATAAAGTATGTATTCAGTACCTGTATACACACTAAGTGTATACTCACCTAATTAGGGTTAGCATAATTACTATGGTGGCTGAGTGCCGTCATAGCTGTGTATATAGGTTGGTGGCTTTGCCACATAAATTTATCTTGTAAGCATTCATCGACCTATGAGATACTAACAGGGGCTACTGCAACCATTTCAACAACCATTTCAGCATCGCATGCTGGACAATCAAGCGCAATCGGATTCATGGAGCGGGCGGGTTGTAGCCCTGGTGTTTGCACGAACCCACCCATCCTCGTCCAAATCCGGCTGCCCACCTACCTGATCCATTCCTGCATTGTAGACCATCGTTGCACAAAGCTTGGGGGCTCTTAACTCCCGTCGGTCTCCGCCATAGGATTGTCACGTGATATGAGTTGGATTTGGAACAGGTTTAGCGATTGCATCACCGCATTCCAGGATCGCCGCAACCGTCGACATCCTTCCGGACTTCCCGACAACCCCGCTCATGCGTGCGTTGCATCACGGTTCGCCAAATCGCTATCCGATCAGTGCAAGATACCAGAAAACTTGCATGTGGCAAGAAGGATCACCCACAGCCGGGGCACGAGGCTAGGCATCCGGATTGAGCTGTGGCTGCCTGGATCAAGCATCCGATTCCATCCAGTCGCCGGATCTGCGTCGTCCCGGCTGATGAAAGCCTGAGGGACGCAGGTCCTGATAGGGCTGATCAGCACGCCCATGACAATGCTGTTCGTCTTCACCCTCAGCGTCAAACCAAACCCACCCTGGCCCCACCGCTCCGACAACCTCACGACCACGCACCAACGACTAACGACTGAGCAATGAGCGGTGAGCGGTGCCAAGTGTTCTGAGAACGGCGTCCGTCTGCACCCGAACGAACACGTGCACTTCGGTGTGGATGTAGGGGTTTTATTAATCAAAAAAAGCCAGTTACAACGCTTACATCGCCCTCGCAGGGCTACATGTTTCGCTAGCGCTCGCTGAAACTCCTATACACGCATCCTTTCTCACACTTACGCCCGCCTCCTGTCAGTGGTTCTGGTTCACCCAACTCACCCGCAGGAACGCCGCGCGCGCAGGTCGGCGCACAGAAGTGCTGAAACCCATGCTCCAACGCTCATTTAACGGGTTTTACACATGCACAACGACGCACAGCTTTACGGGTGTAAGGATGTTGTCCAGCTTCAAGACAACCGAGATGCCGTGACAGGATGGGTCGGAGCCGAGGGAAATTTCCACCAAGTTCCCGACGATGTTCAATATGCCGCCCAATGGGCCGCGGCCGACGACCTCCTCGAGGAGGTCCGTGACCTGGTAGAGTTTCAGCTCGTCCCCTACCAGAACCTTGATCTTAATATCAAGCAAGAGGTCAAGTTTGATCGCGACGTTAACGTTCAAGAGCTTGCCATTTTGCACGACCACTATGCCATTTATGGTCAGTTCGACCAGATGATCGACGAGGTTATCGACAACCTTGACGGCCGGTACGGCGGCCTGGGCGCCAGGAGCACAAGTCACCGCCAGCAGGGACGCCAGCAGCAGCATCGCCAGGGCAGAAGTCTTTCCGAAGGCAGCCATCACGGACGTGGAAACGCGGATCGCTCAGGAGTGTATTGGTCAATCACCGTGATAAAAACCGCCACAACTGAATGTGTGAGTGGACCAGCTGACAGTGCCGAACGCGATAGAGGGAATGGACGCTTGAGGATGAGTGTGAAGATCTGCACCAGCACAGGGTGCTCATATACCCTTCCCAGCTGCCACCCGGCCGGGCGATCCGGGGCGTGATCGATCATCTACATGCAGACGTGCCATTGCATGAGGTCCAATCACTTCAAGCAACACCGCTGTAGCAGCGTGTCATATCGTACAGTGACGATGTCTGTGCTGTTTGTGCGCATCGGTGATGGACGCACTCCGAGTTAGCACTACCTTGTATGTTCTACGACAGACTTGTTGAATTGGATGACTTGGCAAAAAGGTGTAGCGATCAATGAATGGCGAGCGAAAGCAATTTCACAACTTTCACAGATGTGGACACCGCTGTCTGCGGAACCAATCTACGGCAGACGCGTGGTTGCAGTGCTTACGAACCGGGGCGCATGCGTCAAGTCTAGAACCACGCACGTCCCAGAAGACTTGGTTGAGCTTGGCCGAGCTACGGATGATCCGTCGTTGCCTTCAGAGGTTGCCGGAATCCCTCCGACCGTCACCGACGTGCTTGGGTTCATCGTCATCGCGCTTTTATCATGTTCCATTATCCAAGCCTAAAGCAGCCGTTGCTACAGACTTTGTCTTTTTGTTACTTCAATTCACCGTAAAGGGGTTTGGGCGTTTGATTTTATAAGATTGGATAAATTCTTTATTTTGAATTACTGAGTGAAGTCTCTTCTGGAGTACCTATTGACATCTTTTAAAAGAGTACTATGGAGGATGGAAATCAGACCCAAAATTTAAGGTATATAAATATTAGGTTTCAAAGATTACTTTTTCAATTCATGTGCCTATAGTATGGCATTCTAATATGATAGTAGAGTGGATAAGATAGCTGTTGGGTACCATATGCCAGGATCTTACAAAATTTAGAATTTTATCAATTAAGGTTATGAATGTTGAATGACAAGTGTGTAGCATTATATTGACTGCAATGATCTATTCTTTACATCTTTAAAAACTTCTTTAGCTTAAATTTGGGATATAGTTATATTTTGATTTGCACTTAAGACCATATGTACAAAGGCCACTTCATGACCTATTATTAGTCATAATTTGAAAATTTTATCAACTTTTTATGAAATAAATAAATATATGTATTTTATATTATACATATATTCAAACATTATGTTATTCTTTTGATGTAACAAATGCCCATGTTACTAAAGTGAATAGAATTAAGAATATATAAAAGCATGTTGGAATGATAATTTTGTTCTTTGGAAGCTTTGAAGAAGTTTTTTAGGCTTGAATGAAATATTTAGATTTTTATAGATATGTCAAGTGGCTATTGAAATGTATTTTACAAGATGTTTTTTTATTTTTTCATTTTAGAAAGTTGTATTTGAAGCAACCTACCACTTGATTCTTAGGCTGCCATCTTTGGAATCTTTAGAAAGCTTCTACAAAACCTTTGTAGTAGCTTGTATATATGAAGGCAATGTTGAGGCCATTCCTTGTCTTATTAATACTTTTTTTTTGTGTTTTAATCTTTGTTCAAGATCATCTAATTTCTTTAGAATTTGCAATAGCCATCCTAGTTCCTTTCTAGCTTACAATTGTTTCTTATTTGTCTATTTTATTTTTTTAGAGATACAAGATTGTATTGTATGTCTAAAATTTTGTTGTGTTCAATATTTTTAAGAGTTTGAAAAAACTGTTATCTTGTTATAGATGTATTTTTTAAGAAGTGAGTAGATTATTCTAGTTTTGATGCAATTATAATCAAGAAATTGTATACAATAATTTACTCTTTAAAAGGTGTAAGAATAAAGATTTAAGTATAAAAGAACTAATGAATTATTGAAAACAATTTTCAAGAATTACAATCAATACTCTATACATCAATGTCAAAATCTATGCAAAATAATATAATTGAGTTGAGATAGTTACTATTAGAAAATAAAGAAATAAGTTTTTTTTTTTTTTTTTTTTTTTTTTCTTTATATGAATATAAATTTAGAAATAATAACAAAAGAAAAATAACAAACTCTGTTATAAAAATTCAAGTTATATTATTTATGACTATTGAATTAGTTCTACTAGATTCAAAGCAAAAATCATAGTTTTGAATATAACAAAGTAAATAAATGAAGATGCTTACTTGTTATAAGAATATTGTAATTGAACAATTTTAAACCACAACCATCAAATATAAATCTCATGATACCACCAAATCCTATATCTTTTAGGATTTTCAAATTTTTATTGATTATTTATTAAGAACTTCTCTCAAATTTTTCTTCTATCTATATAATTAACTTCTGAAAATATTTTAAATCAATTAAAGATGTAAAAATAGTATTTAAAGGTTTAAAAATAATTATTGATTCAACTATCAATTAATGCTATTAAAATATTTCTAAGCCAGTTTTTTTATACAAATAGATGCATCAAATTTTTTATTAGATAAAAGCTTATGAAAAATGGATGTAAATAATAAACTTCATTTTTTCTCCTTTTATTCAATAGAAATTCTTAATAATTGAAATTAATTTCAAAATTTTTAAAAAATTAACTTCTTGTTATTATAAATTCATTCTAAGTAAGGCATTAGTTTTTGAACGGTACTTTTCATCCAATCATAATTTATATCAATTATAAAAATCTTAATTTTTCATATTAGCACATGTATCAAAGCATTGCCAAAGTTATTAGAACTTATTATTTTTACAACTTATATTTGATATAACATATTATCTTAAAAAAAATGATCAAACTCATTACATGCCTTGTTTGGATATTTTTATCTTAGACCAAAATATGGAGATGCTACATACAATCAACAATAGATAATCCTTTTGAAATTACAACAATTCCATCTTTAAACAAATATATAAAAAATTCTAATTAATGCTAATTTTATTTTTAATAAAGTTTTTTCAAGTATGTTTATAAATGCTCTTATTATTGATGTTAAAAATAATCTTCATAATGACTTTAGTGATTTTGGTTTTGAAAGTAATCTTTTTTATTATAAAGAATATTCATATTATTTTGAATAGTCAAATAGAATTGTGTGAATTCAAGTTAAATGTAACTTTCTAATAATATGGCATTTTGGATGTAATAAAACTTTAGAAATTAATTCAATAGGTTTTTTAATCTCCAAATGTGAAAAGATATCCAAACATTTTTTTTTTTTTAATCTTGTGACATTCGTTGTCATGCAAAGACTTCATATCATCAATGCTATGGACTTCTTCAATTTCTACCTATTCTATAGCAATTTAAGTCATCAAGTTGAATGGACTTTATTACAAATCCTTTAATTTTAAATTTTCATAACTACATTGAAAAAGATTATGTGATACTTGAAACACACACAACATCTTGGTTTATATTACAAATCTGAAATCAAACCACCAAAACTCATTGATTATGCAAATGCTAGTTTTGATGGTAATATAAATGATAAAAAGAGGCACATGAGATTTCTATATACTTTTGGCTCTAACGCAATAGCTTGGAGTGGTCATAAATATAGCTACATGACAATTTCTAAAATAATTGCATAACTTATTGCTTTAATAGAAACGATCTTAGAAACTATGTGAATTTATTGCTTATTAAACTCCCTAGCTATGACTTAGCATAATCCAACAACCATTTACAATGAGAATCAAGCAACTATTGCACTTATAAAAAATCCAAATTATTGTTCTAAAATTAAGCATATTGATATAAAGTATTTTGCTATTTGAAAGCACTATGAAAATAAATTGATGGATTTCCAATATATCCATACAAAAGACCAAATTATTGATCTTGTAACAAAACCACTTTCACATGACTAATTGAAATACTTACATTCTTTATTAGGTCTCCAAACTTTCCACAAAGATGAATGAGAGTATAAGAATTAGTTTTTCTTTTACAATATTTATGAATAAGTAGAAGTATTAGATGAAACTTCCATGATATTCTACATCTATTTAGAGTTCTTCAAAATAGTTATTTCTTGAATCCAAGTGAACAATTAGCTAGTTTGTTAAAAAGTGTTAGTTACAAATTAATAAATAAGATGCTGCTAAAAAATTGATTCCAAATTGTGTTGTATCTTGAATAAAGATATACTTAAGATATGTAGCAAATGAATAAGTGAATATATGAGGACATGAAGATCCATTAATCTTTTAATATATCATGGCGGATTATGCATCATATACATAGGAAAAAGAATTAGTTACAAGATATATCTTTCTATTAAGGTGAAGCCCTATTACAAGAAAATCAAAAAAAATGAAAGCTGTGTGGTTGTTTTCTTTGCTGAAATTAAACATATAATACTCTCTAATGGCTCAAGAGAGGCCATACAGCTTACAAATCTCTTATATGACTTAAGAGGTGACAAGATCAAATTTATGCTCATCAAATGTAACAACATCAATAAATGAAGATGTTACAAAATAACGTCTATCATGCCAAAACTAAACACATATATGCTCACTTTAACTACATCAGAGAACAACTAGAGGAGGAGGCAATACAATGAAAATATGTGTCAAGCAATCAACAAATTGCTGATATCTTTACTAAACCACTCAAGAAAAAAAAAGCCTTCACCAAGTTCGAGGAGGTCCTAAATAATTGCTCTACTAAGTCGAATTTTTGTACCTACTTTATTTTATAAAAGTTGAGTCTTTTCTTATATTCTTCTATCTTCCTTGATTCTATCCTCTAGGTTGCAAAATACAACACAACAACAATTGTTTATCTCTTTTTAGTAGAATAGCTCATCAATGGCACAATTTGAGTGAACATGCTTCTTGTCTGAGTCATCACTCCACTCTTTTTGTACACTCTAATTGTTTCAATTTAGTCGCCCTTGCTTAAGATCATCCAATCTCTAATTTACCACATCTAAAATATAAGCAGATAACTCATAGCAATTGTAGTATATATCAAAATATTTTATAAAGTGTTCCACTAATCCATTAGTACAAATAAAAATTTGATGTTTTTATTAATGTATACTTAAATAGTCGTATCCCAAGAAAATAACATTAAAATCAATAATCTTTATTATTGATTTCTTGAGTGTTTATCCTAACAAATGATATAAAGACATATTTAGTATCAATCAAATAAACACAAAGGCCATATTAGGATTTTATATACTCACAATGTTAATTGTAATTTTCAAAGAAACTAATACATTGGATATAATTAAAGGAACGACAATATTAGCAAGATGTAGTTATACAAGACAACCTTGGTATGGTGGGTCAAGGAATGTAACGAGGAAGATTTTCTAGGCATTAAAATTTTTTGTAAATATAAGCAAGGCACATTACTTTCCGTGTTCAATATAAGATAGTATAATAAACTAACAATAGATATAAATTCTAAAAATAGAATCAATAATATAAAAAGACTATACTAAATACTTTAATAAAAGAATTGTGAACAAAAACAACTATGCCTTTGAAAATGATAGCATGCTCTTGGCTAAATTAGAACTACCAATGTTTAAGTGTGTATATACAAAAGATGATTTTAATTACCAAACACAAGATAGCTCAAACAATAGGCTCCTACCAATTCCACATAAATGCAAAGCATTATAGTTATGGATACAAAACTCAAGGATAAATACAACAAGGTACAAGCAAGTAACAAACTAGACCTACAAAAATGAAAAGAATAGTAACATCCTTAATAAACAAAAAAAAACGTGGTATATTATCAAAAGATTCAATGGTCCAAATTCAAGACTAAATCATTGGATAATACATTTCCAATGACCTAATGAAGATTTAGCAAAATAACTTACTAGTACGACTATCTTACAACTTTGTGAATTCATGTAAAAAGAATGTTGGACTACCATTGGTCCATGAATCAAAAGATCAAGATGTAGATAAAGTAGAGGGTCAAGATATCTCCGATGGAGACCTGAGCTTATGAGCTTACAGGAGGGTGTTAGTATAAAGTATGTATTCAGTACCTGTATACACACTAAGTGTATACTCACCTAATTAGGGTTAGCATAATTACTATGGTGGCTGAGTGCCGTCATAGCTGTGTATATAGGTTGGTGGCTTTGCCACATAAATTTATCTTGTAAGCATTCATCGACCTATGAGATACTAACAGGGGCTACTGCAACCATTTCAACAACCATTTCAGCATCGCATGCTGGACAATCAAGCGCAATCGGATTCATGGAGCGGGCGGGTTGTAGCCCTGGTGTTTGCACGAACCCACCCATCCTCGTCCAAATCCGGCTGCCCACCTACCTGATCCATTCCTGCATTGTAGACCATCGTTGCACAAAGCTTGGGGGCTCTTAACTCCCGTCGGTCTCCGCCATAGGATTGTCACGTGATATGAGTTGGATTTGGAACAGGTTTAGCGATTGCATCACCGCATTCCAGGATCGCCGCAACCGTCGACATCCTTCCGGACTTCCCGACAACCCCGCTCATGCGTGCGTTGCATCACGGTTCGCCAAATCGCTATCCGATCAGTGCAAGATACCAGAAAACTTGCATGTGGCAAGAAGGATCACCCACAGCCGGGGCACGAGGCTAGGCATCCGGATTGAGCTGTGGCTGCCTGGATCAAGCATCCGATTCCATCCAGTCGCCGGATCTGCGTCGTCCCGGCTGATGAAAGCCTGAGGGACGCAGGTCCTGATAGGGCTGATCAGCACGCCCATGACAATGCTGTTCGTCTTCACCCTCAGCGTCAAACCAAACCCACCCTGGCCCCACCGCTCCGACAACCTCACGACCACGCACCAACGACTAACGACTGAGCAATGAGCGGTGAGCGGTGCCAAGTGTTCTGAGAACGGCGTCCGTCTGCACCCGAACGAACACGTGCACTTCGGTGTGGATGTAGGGGTTTTATTAATCAAAAAAAGCCAGTTACAACGCTTACATCGCCCTCGCAGGGCTACATGTTTCGCTAGCGCTCGCTGAAACTCCTATACACGCATCCTTTCTCACACTTACGCCCGCCTCCTGTCAGTGGTTCTGGTTCACCCAACTCACCCGCAGGAACGCCGCGCGCGCAGGTCGGCGCACAGAAGTGCTGAAACCCATGCTCCAACGCTCATTTAACGGGTTTTACACATGCACAACGACGCACAGCTTTACGGGTGTAAGGATGTTGTCCAGCTTCAAGACAACCGAGATGCCGTGACAGGATGGGTCGGAGCCGAGGGAAATTTCCACCAAGTTCCCGACGATGTTCAATATGCCGCCCAATGGGCCGCGGCCGACGACCTCCTCGAGGAGGTCCGTGACCTGGTAGAGTTTCAGCTCGTCCCCTACCAGAACCTTGATCTTAATATCAAGCAAGAGGTCAAGTTTGATCGCGACGTTAACGTTCAAGAGCTTGCCATTTTGCACGACCACTATGCCATTTATGGTCAGTTCGACCAGATGATCGACGAGGTTATCGACAACCTTGACGGCCGGTACGGCGGCCTGGGCGCCAGGAGCACAAGTCACCGCCAGCAGGGACGCCAGCAGCAGCATCGCCAGGGCAGAAGTCTTTCCGAAGGCAGCCATCACGGACGTGGAAACGCGGATCGCTCAGGAGTGTATTGGTCAATCACCGTGATAAAAACCGCCACAACTGAATGTGTGAGTGGACCAGCTGACAGTGCCGAACGCGATAGAGGGAATGGACGCTTGAGGATGAGTGTGAAGATCTGCACCAGCACAGGGTGCTCATATACCCTTCCCAGCTGCCACCCGGCCGGGCGATCCGGGGCGTGATCGATCATCTACATGCAGACGTGCCATTGCATGAGGTCCAATCACTTCAAGCAACACCGCTGTAGCAGCGTGTCATATCGTACAGTGACGATGTCTGTGCTGTTTGTGCGCATCGGTGATGGACGCACTCCGAGTTAGCACTACCTTGTATGTTCTACGACAGACTTGTTGAATTGGATGACTTGGCAAAAAGGTGTAGCGATCAATGAATGGCGAGCGAAAGCAATTTCACAACTTTCACAGATGTGGACACCGCTGTCTGCGGAACCAATCTACGGCAGACGCGTGGTTGCAGTGCTTACGAACCGGGGCGCATGCGTCAAGTCTAGAACCACGCACGTCCCAGAAGACTTGGTTGAGCTTGGCCGAGCTACGGATGATCCGTCGTTGCCTTCAGAGGTTGCCGGAATCCCTCCGACCGTCACCGACGTGCTTGGGTTCATCGTCATCGCGCTTTTATCATGTTCCATTATCCAAGCCTAAAGCAGCCGTTGCTACAGACTTTGTCTTTTTGTTACTTCAATTCACCGTAAAGGGGTTTGGGCGTTTGATTTTATAAGATTGGATAAATTCTTTATTTTGAATTACTGAGTGAAGTCTCTTCTGGAGTACCTATTGACATCTTTTAAAAGAGTACTATGGAGGATGGAAATCAGACCCAAAATTTAAGGTATATAAATATTAGGTTTCAAAGATTACTTTTTCAATTCATGTGCCTATAGTATGGCATTCTAATATGATAGTAGAGTGGATAAGATAGCTGTTGGGTACCATATGCCAGGATCTTACAAAATTTAGAATTTTATCAATTAAGGTTATGAATGTTGAATGACAAGTGTGTAGCATTATATTGACTGCAATGATCTATTCTTTACATCTTTAAAAACTTCTTTAGCTTAAATTTGGGATATAGTTATATTTTGATTTGCACTTAAGACCATATGTACAAAGGCCACTTCATGACCTATTATTAGTCATAATTTGAAAATTTTATCAACTTTTTATGAAATAAATAAATATATGTATTTTATATTATACATATATTCAAACATTATGTTATTCTTTTGATGTAACAAATGCCCATGTTACTAAAGTGAATAGAATTAAGAATATATAAAAGCATGTTGGAATGATAATTTTGTTCTTTGGAAGCTTTGAAGAAGTTTTTTAGGCTTGAATGAAATATTTAGATTTTTATAGATATGTCAAGTGGCTATTGAAATGTATTTTACAAGATGTTTTTTTATTTTTTCATTTTAGAAAGTTGTATTTGAAGCAACCTACCACTTGATTCTTAGGCTGCCATCTTTGGAATCTTTAGAAAGCTTCTACAAAACCTTTGTAGTAGCTTGTATATATGAAGGCAATGTTGAGGCCATTCCTTGTCTTATTAATACTTTTTTTTTGTGTTTTAATCTTTGTTCAAGATCATCTAATTTCTTTAGAATTTGCAATAGCCATCCTAGTTCCTTTCTAGCTTACAATTGTTTCTTATTTGTCTATTTTATTTTTTTAGAGATACAAGATTGTATTGTATGTCTAAAATTTTGTTGTGTTCAATATTTTTAAGAGTTTGAAAAAACTGTTATCTTGTTATAGATGTATTTTTTAAGAAGTGAGTAGATTATTCTAGTTTTGATGCAATTATAATCAAGAAATTGTATACAATAATTTACTCTTTAAAAGGTGTAAGAATAAAGATTTAAGTATAAAAGAACTAATGAATTATTGAAAACAATTTTCAAGAATTACAATCAATACTCTATACATCAATGTCAAAATCTATGCAAAATAATATAATTGAGTTGAGATAGTTACTATTAGAAAATAAAGAAATAAGTTTTTTTTTTTTTTTTTTTTTTTCTTTATATGAATATAAATTTAGAAATAATAACAAAAGAAAAATAACAAACTCTGTTATAAAAATTCAAGTTATATTATTTATGACTATTGAATTAGTTCTACTAGATTCAAAGCAAAAATCATAGTTTTGAATATAACAAAGTAAATAAATGAAGATGCTTACTTGTTATAAGAATATTATAATTGAACAATTTTAAACCACAACCATCAAATATAAATCTCATGATACCACCAAATCCTATATCTTTTAGGATTTTCAAATTTTTATTGATTATTTATTAAGAACTTCTCTCAAATTTTTCTTCTATCTATATAATTAACTTCTGAAAATATTTTAAATCAATTAAAGATGTAAAAATAGTATTTAAAGGTTTAAAAATAATTATTGATTCAACTATCAATTAATGCTATTAAAATATTTCTAAGCCAGTTTTTTTATACAAATAGATGCATCAAATTTTTCATTAGATAAAAGCTTATGACAAATGGATGTAAATAATAAACTTCATTTTTTCTCCTTTTATTCAATAGAAATTCTTAATAATTGAAATTAATTTCAAAATTTTAAAAAAATTAACTTCTTGTTATTATAAATTCATTCTAAGTAAGGCATTAGTTTTTGAACGGTACTTTTCATCCAATCATAATTTATATCAATTATAAAAATCTTAATTTTTCATATTAGCACATGTATCAAAGCATTGCCAAAGTTATTAGAACTTATTATTTTTACAACTTATATTTGATATAACATATTATCTTAAAAAAAATGATCAAACTCATTACATGCCTTGTTTGGATATTTTTATCTTAGACCAAAATATGGAGATGCTACATACAATCAACAATAGATAATCCTTTTGAAATTACAACAATTCCATCTTTAAACAAATATATAAAAAATTCTAATTAATGCTAATTTTATTTTTAATAAAGTTTTTTCAAGTATGTTTATAAATGCTCTTATTATTGATGTTAAAAATAATCTTCATAATGACTTTAGTGATTTTGGTTTTGAAAGTAATCTTTTTTATTATAAAGAATATTCATATTATTTTGAATAGTCAAATAGAATTGTGTGAATTCAAGTTAAATGTAACTTTCTAATAATATGGCATTTTGGATGTAATAAAACTTTAGAAATTAATTCAATAGGTTTTTTAATCTCCAAATGTGAAAAGATATCCAAACATTTTTTTTTTTTAATCTTGTGACATTCGTTGTCATGCAAAGACTTCATATCATCAATGCTATGGACTTCTTCAATTTCTACCTATTCTATAGCAATTTAAGTCATCAAGTTGAATGGACTTTATTACAAATCCTTTAATTTTAAATTTTCATAACTACATTGAAAAAGATTATGTGATACTTGAAACACACACAACATCTTGGTTTATATTACAAATCTGAAATCAAACCACCAAAACTCATTGATTATGCAAATGCTAGTTTTGATGGTAATATAAATGATAAAAAGAGGCACATGAGATTTCTATATACTTTTGGCTCTAACGCAATAGCTTGGAGTGGTCATAAATATAGCTACATGACAATTTCTAAAATAATTGCATAACTTATTGCTTTAATAGAAACGATCTTAGAAACTATGTGAATTTATTGCTTATTAAACTCCCTAGCTATGACTTAGCATAATCCAACAACCATTTACAATGAGAATCAAGCAACTATTGCACTTATAAAAATCCAAATTATTGTTCTAAAATTAAGCATATTGATATAAAGTATTTTGCTATTTGAAAGCACTATGAAAATAAATTGATGGATTTCCAATATATCCATACAAAAGACCAAATTATTGATCTTGTAACAAAACCACTTTCACATGACTAATTGAAATACTTACATTCTTTATTAGGTCTCCAAACTTTCCACAAAGATGAATGAGAGTATAAGAATTAGTTTTTCTTTTACAATATTTATGAATAAGTAGAAGTATTAGATGAAACTTCCATGATATTCTACATCTATTTAGAGTTCTTCAAAATAGTTATTTCTTGAATCCAAGTGAACAATTAGCTAGTTTGTTAAAAAGTGTTAGTTACAAATTAATAAACAAGATGCTGCTAAAAAATTGATTCCAAATTGTGTTGTATCTTGAATAAAGATATACTTAAGATATGTAGCAAATGAATAAGTGAATATATGAGGACATGAAGATCCATTAATCTTTTAATATATCATGGCGGATTATGCATCATATACATAGGAAAAAGAATTAGTTACAAGATATATCTTTCTATTAAGGTGAAGCCCTATTACAAGAAAATCAAAAAAAATGAAAGCTGTGTGGTTGTTTTCTTTGCTGAAATTAAACATATAATACTCTCTAATGGCTCAAGAGAGGCCATACAGCTTACAAATCTCTTGTATGACTTAAGAGGTGACAAGATCAAATTTATCTTTCATCAAATGTAACAACATCAATAAATGAAGATGTTACAAAATAATGTCTATCATGCCAAAACTAAACACATATATGCTCACTTTAACTACATCAGAGAACAACTAGAGGAGGAGGCAATACAATGAAAATATGTGTCAAGCAATCAACAAATTGCTGATATCTTTACTAAACCACTCAAGAAAAAAAAAAAGCCTTCACCAAGTTCGAGGAGGTCCTAAATAATTGCTCTACTAAGTCGAATTTTTGTACCTACTTTATTTTATAAAAGTTGAGTCTTTTCTTATATTCTTCTATCTTCCTTGATTCTATCCTCTAGGTTGCAAAATACAACACAACAACAATTGTTTATCTCTTTTAGTAGAATAGCTCATCAATGGCACAATTTGAGTGAACATGCTTCTTGTCGAGTCATCACTCCACTCTTTTTGTACACTCTAATTGTTTCAATTTAGTCGCCCTTGCTTAAGATCATCCAATCTCTAATTTACCACATCTAAAATATAAGCGGATAACTCATAGCAATTGTAGTATATATCAAAATATTTTATAAAGTGTTCCACTAATCCATTAGTACAAATAAAAATTTGATGTTTTTATTAATGTATACTTAAATAGTCGTATCCCAAGAAAATAACATTAAAATCAATAATCTTTATTATTGATTTCTTGAGTGTTTATCCTAACAAATGATATAAAGACATATTTAGTATCAATCAAATAAACACAAAGGCCATATTAGGATTTTATATACTCACAATGTTAATTGTAATTTTCAAAGAAACTAATACATTGGATATAATTAAAAGAACGACAATATTAGCAAGATGTAGTTATACAAGACAACCTTGGTATGGTGGGTCAAGGAATGTAACGAGGAAGATTTTCTAGGCATTAAAATTTTTTGTAAATATAAGCAAGGCACATTACTTTCCGTGTTCAATATAAGATAGTATAATAAACTAACAATAGATATAAATTCTAAAAATAGAATCAATAATATAAAAAGACTATACTAAATACTTTAATAAAAGAATTGTGAACAAAAACAACTATGCCTTTGAAAATGATAGCATGCTTTCTTGGCTAAATTAGAACTACCAATGTTTAAGTGTGTATATACAAAAGATGATTTTAATTACCAAACACAAGATAGCTCAAACAATAGGCTCCTACCAATTCCACATAAATGCAAAGCATTATAGTTATGGATACAAAACTCAAGGATAAATACAACAAGGTACAAGCAAGTAACAAACTAGACCTACAAAAATGAAAAGAATAGTAACATCCTTAATAAACAAAAAAAAACGTGGTATATTATCAAAAGATTCAATGGTCCAAATTCAAGACTAAATCATTGGATAATACATTTCCAATGACCTAATGAAGATTTAGCAAAATAACTTACTAAGTACGACTATCTTACAACTTTGTGAATTCATGTAAAAAGAATGTTGGACTACCATTGGTCCATGAATCAAAAGATCAAGATGTAGATAAAGTAGAGGGTCAAGATATCTCCGATGGAGACCGAGCTTATGAGCTTACAGGAGGGTGTTAGTATAAAGTATGTATTCGAGCACTGTATACACACTAAGTGTATACTCACCTAATTAGGGTTAGCATAATTACTATGGTGGCTGAGTGCCGTCATAGCTGTGTATATAGGTTGGTGGCTTTGCCACATAAATTTATCTTGTAAGCATTCATCGACCTATGAGATACTAACAGGGGCTACTGCAACCATTTCAACAACCATTTCAGCATCGCATGCTGGACAATCAAGCGCAATCGGATTCATGGAGCGGGCGGGTTGTAGCCCTGGTGTTTGCACGAACCCACCCATCCTCGTCCAAATCCGGCTGCCCACCTACCTGATCCATTCCTGCATTGTAGACCATCGTTGCACAAAGCTTGGGGCTCTTAACTCCCGTCGGTCTCCGCCATAGGATTGTCACGTGATATGAGTTGGATTTGGAACAGGTTTAGCGATTGCATCACCGCATTCCAGGATCGCCGCAACCGTCGACATCCTTCCGGACTTCCCGACAACCCCGCTCATGCGTGCGTTGCATCACGGTTCGCCAAATCGCTATCCGATCAGTGCAAGATACCAGAAAACTTGCATGTGGCAAGAAGGATCACCCACAGCCGGGGCACGAGGCTAGGCATCCGGATTGAGCTGTGGCTGCCTGGATCAAGCATCCGATTCCATCCAGTCGCCGGATCTGCGTCGTCCCGGCTGATGAAAGCCTGAGGGACGCAGGTCCTGATAGGGCTGATCAGCACGCCCATGACAATGCTGTTCGTCTTCACCCTCAGCGTCAAACCAAACCCACCCTGGCCCCACCGCTCCGACAACCTCACGACCACGCACCAACGACTAACGACTGAGCAATGAGCGGTGAGCGGTGCCAAGTGTTCTGAGAACGGCGTCCGTCTGCACCCGAACGAACACGTGCACTTCGGTGTGGATGTAGGGGTTTTATTAATCAAAAAAAGCCAGTTACAACGCTTACATCGCCCTCGCAGGGCTACATGTTTCGCTAGCGCTCGCTGAAACTCCTATACACGCATCCTTTCTCACACTTACGCCCGCCTCCTGTCAGTGGTTCTGGTTCACCCAACTCACCCGCAGGAACGCCGCGCGCGCAGGTCGGCGCACAGAAGTGCTGAAACCCATGCTCCAACGCTCATTTAACGGGTTTTACACATGCACAACGACGCACAGCTTTACGGGTGTAAGGATGTTGTCCAGCTTCAAGACAACCGAGATGCCGTGACAGGATGGGTCGGAGCCGAGGGAAATTTCCACCAAGTTCCCGACGATGTTCAATATGCCGCCCAATGGGCCGCGGCCGACGACCTCCTCGAGGAGGTCCGTGACCTGGTAGAGTTTCAGCTCGTCCCCTACCAGAACCTTGATCTTAATATCAAGCAAGAGGTCAAGTTTGATCGCGACGTTAACGTTCAAGAGCTTGCCATTTTGCACGACCACTATGCCATTTATGGTCAGTTCGACCAGATGATCGACGAGGTTATCGACAACCTTGACGGCCGGTACGGCGGCCTGGGCGCCAGGAGCACAAGTCACCGCCAGCAGGGACGCCAGCAGCAGCATCGCCAGGGCAGAAGTCTTTCCGAAGGCAGCCATCACGGACGTGGAAACGCGGATCGCTCAGGAGTGTATTGGTCAATCACCGTGATAAAAACCGCCACAACTGAATGTGTGAGTGGACCAGCTGACAGTGCCGAACGCGATAGAGGGAATGGACGCTTGAGGATGAGTGTGAAGATCTGCACCAGCACAGGGTGCTCATATACCCTTCCCAGCTGCCACCCGGCCGGGCGATCCGGGGCGTGATCGATCATCTACATGCAGACGTGCCATTGCATGAGGTCCAATCACTTCAAGCAACACCGCTGTAGCAGCGTGTCATATCGTACAGTGACGATGTCTGTGCTGTTTGTGCGCATCGGTGATGGACGCACTCCGAGTTAGCACTACCTTGTATGTTCTACGACAGACTTGTTGAATTGGATGACTTGGCAAAAGGTGTAGCGATCAATGAATGGCGAGCGAAAGCAATTTCACAACTTTCACAGATGTGGACACCGCTGTCTGCGGAACCAATCTACGGCAGTCGCGTGGTTGCAGTGCTTACTGAAACTGCGTGCTAACGAACCGGGGCGCATGCGTCAAGTCTAGAACCACGCACGTCCCAGAAGACTTGGTTGAGCTTGGCCGAGCTACGGATGATCCGTCGTTGCCTTCAGAGGTTGCCGGAATCCCTCCGACCGTCACCGACGTGCTTGGGTTCATCGTCATCGCGCTTTTATCATGTTCCATTATCCAAGCCTAAAGCAGCCGTTGCTACAGACTTTGTCTTTTTGTTACTTCAATTCACCGTAAAGGGGTTTGGGCGTTTGATTTTATAAGATTGGATAAATTCTTTATTTTGAATTACTGAGTGAAGTCTCTTCTGGAGTACCTATTGACATCTTTTAAAAGAGTACTATGGAGGATGGAAATCAGACCCAAAATTTAAGGTATATAAATATTAGGTTTCAAAGATTACTTTTTCAATTCATGTGCCTATAGTATGGCATTCTAATATGATAGTAGAGTGGATAAGATAGTCATGTTGGGTACCATATGCCAGGATCTTACAAAATTTAGAATTTTATCAATTAAGGTTATGAATGTTGAATGACAAGTGTGTAGCATTATATTGACTGCAATGATCTATTCTTTACATCTTTAAAAACTTCTTTAGCTTAAATTTGGGATATAGTTATATTTTGATTTGCACTTAAGACCATATGTACAAAGGCCACTTCATGACCTATTATTAGTCATAATTTGAAAATTTTATCAACTTTTTATGAAATAAATAAATATATGTATTTTATATTATACATATATTCAAACATTATGTTATTCTTTTGATGTAACAAATGCCCATGTTACTAAAGTGAATAGAATTAAGAATATATAAAAGCATGTTGGAATGATAATTTTGTTCTTTGGAAGCTTTGAAGAAGTTTTTTAGGCTTGAATGAAATATTTAGATTTTTATAGATATGTCAAGTGGCTATTGAAATGTATTTTACAAGATGTTTTTTATTTTTTCATTTTAGAAAGTTGTATTTGAAGCAACCTACCACTTGATTCTTAGGTCGCCATCTTTGGAATCTTTAGAAAGCTTCTACAAAACCTTTGTAGTAGCTTGTATATATGAAGGCAATGTTGAGGCCATTCCTTGTCTTATTAATACTTTTTTTTTTGTGTTTTAATCTTTGTTCAAGATCATCTAATTTCTTTAGAATTTGCAATAGCCATCCTAGTTCCTTTCTAGCTTACAATTGTTTCTTATTTGTCTATTTTATTTTTTTAGAGATACAAGATTGTATTGTATGTCTAAAATTTTGTTGTGTTCAATATTTTTAAGAGTTTGAAAAAAGCTATTTATCTTGTTATAGATGTATTTTTTAAGAAGTGAGTAGATTATTCTAGTTTTGATGCAATTATAATCAAGAAATTGTATACAATAATTTACTCTTTAAAAGGTGTAAGAATAAAGATTTAAGTATAAAAGAACTAATGAATTATTGAAAACAATTTTCAAGAATTACAATCAATACTCTATACATCAATGTCAAAATCTATGCAAAATAATATAATTGAGTTGAGATAGTTACTATTAGAAAATAAAGAAATAAGTTTTTTTTTTTTTTTTTTTTTTCTTTATATGAATATAAATTTAGAAATAATAACAAAAGAAAAATAACAAACTCTGTTATAAAAATTCAAGTTATATTATTTATGACTATTGAATTAGTTCTACTAGATTCAAAGCAAAAATCATAGTTTTGAATATAACAAAGTAAATAAATGAAGATGCTTACTTGTTATAAGAATATTATAATTGAACAATTTTAAACCACAACCATCAAATATAAATCTCATGATACCACCAAATCCTATATCTTTTAGGATTTTCAAATTTTTATTGATTATTTATTAAGAACTTCTCTCAAATTTTTCTTCTATCTATATAATTAACTTCTGAAAATATTTTAAATCAATTAAAGATGTAAAAATAGTATTTAAAGGTTTAAAAATAATTATTGATTCAACTATCAATTAATGCTATTAAAATATTTCTAAGCCAGTTTTTTTATACAAATAGATGCATCAAATTTTTCATTAGATAAAAGCTTATGACAAATGGATGTAAATAATAAACTTCATTTTTCTCCTTTTATTCAATAGAAATTCTTAATAATTGAAATTAATTTCAAAATTTTTAAAAAATTAACTTCTTGTTATTATAAATTCATTCTAAGTAAGGCATTAGTTTTTGAACGGTACTTTTCATCCAATCATAATTTATATCAATTATAAAAATCTTAATTTTTCATATTAGCACATGTATCAAAGCATTGCCAAAGTTATTAGAACTTATTATTTTTACAACTTATATTTGATATAACATATTATCTTAAAAAAAATGATCAAACTCATTACATGCCTTGTTTGGATATTTTTATCTTAGACCAAAATATGGAGATGCTACATACAATCAACAATAGATAATCCTTTTGAAATTACAACAATTCCATCTTTAAACAAATATATAAAAAATTCTAATTAATGCTAATTTTATTTTTAATAAAGTTTTTTCAAGTATGTTTATAAATGCTCTTATTATTGATGTTAAAAATAATCTTCATAATGACTTTAGTGATTTTGGTTTTGAAAGTAATCTTTTTTATTATAAAGAATATTCATATTATTTTGAATAGTCAAATAGAATTGTGTGAATTCAAGTTAAATGTAACTTTCTAATAATATGGCATTTTGGATGTAATAAAACTTTAGAAATTAATTCAATAGGTTTTTTAATCTCCAAATGTGAAAAGATATCCAAACATTTTTTTTTTTTTAATCTTGTGACATTCGTTGTCATGCAAAGACTTCATATCATCAATGCTATGGACTTCTTCAATTTCTACCTATTCTATAGCAATTTAAGTCATCAAGTTGAATGGACTTTATTACAAATCCTTTAATTTTAAATTTTCATAACTACATTGAAAAAGATTATGTGATACTTGAAACACACACAACATCTTGGTTTATATTACAAATCTGAAATCAAACCACCAAAACTCATTGATTATGCAAATGCTAGTTTTGATGGTAATATAAATGATAAAAAGAGGCACATGAGATTTCTATATACTTTTGGCTCTAACGCAATAGCTTGGAGTGGTCATAAATATAGCTACATGACAATTTCTAAAATAATTGCATAACTTATTGCTTTAATAGAAACGATCTTAGAAACTATGTGAATTTATTGCTTATTAAACTCCCTAGCTATGACTTAGCATAATCCAACAACCATTTACAATGAGAATCAAGCAACTATTGCACTTATAAAAAATCCAAATTATTGTTCTAAAATTAAGCATATTGATATAAAGTATTTTGCTATTTGAAAGCACTATGAAAATAAATTGATGGATTTCCAATATATCCATACAAAAGACCAAATTATTGATCTTGTAACAAAACCACTTTCACATGACTAATTGAAATACTTACATTCTTTATTAGGTCTCCAAACTTTCCACAAAGATGAATGAGAGTATAAGAATTAGTTTTTCTTTTACAATATTTATGAATAAGTAGAAGTATTAGATGAAACTTCCATGATATTCTACATCTATTTAGAGTTCTTCAAAATAGTTATTTCTTGAATCCAAGTGAACAATTAGCTAGTTTGTTAAAAAGTGTTAGTTACAAATTAATAAACAAGATGTCTAAAAATTGATTCCAAATTGTGTTGTATCTTGAATAAAGATATACTTAAGATATGTAGCAAATGAATAAGTGAATATATGAGGACATGAAGATCCATTAATCTTTTAATATATCATGGCGGATTATGCATCATATACATAGGAAAAAGAATTAGTTACAAGATATATCTTTCTATTAAGGTGAAGCCCTATTACAAGAAAATCAAAAAAAATGAAAGCTGTGTGGTTGTTTTCTTTGCTGAAATTAAACATATAATACTCTCTAATGGCTCAAGAGAGGCCATACAAACTTACAAATCTCTTGTATGACTTAAGAGGTGACAAGATCAAATTTATGCTCATCAAATGTAACAACATCAATAAATGAAGATGTTACAAAATAACGTCTATCATGCCAAAACTAAACACATATATGCTCACTTTAACTACATCAGAGAACAACTAGAGGAGGAGGCAATACAATGAAAATATGTGTCAAGCAATCAACAAATTGCGATATCTTTACTAAACCACTCAAGAAAAAAAAAGCCTTCACCAAGTTCGAGGAGGTCCTAAATAATTGCTCTACTAAGTCGAATTTTTGTACCTACTTTATTTTATAAAAGTTGAGTCTTTTCTTATATTCTTCTATCTTCCTTGATTCTATCCTCTAGGTTGCAAAATACAACACAACAACAATTGTTTATCTCTTTTTAGTAGAATAGCTCATCAATGGCACAATTTGAGTGAACATGCTTCTTGTCGAGTCATCACTCCACTCTTTTTGTACACTCTAATTGTTTCAATTTAGTCGCCCTTGCTTAAGATCATCCAATCTCTAATTTACCACATCTAAAATATAAGCGAGATAACTCATAGCAATTGTAGTATATATCAAAATATTTTATAAAGTGTTCCACTAATCCATTAGTACAAATAAAAATTTGATGTTTTTATTAATGTATACTTAAATAGTCGTATCCCAAGAAAATAACATTAAAATCAATAATCTTTATTATTGATTTCTTGAGTGTTTATCCTAACAAATGATATAAAGACATATTTAGTATCAATCAAATAAACACAAAGGCCATATTAGGATTTTATATACTCACAATGTTAATTGTAATTTTCAAAGAAACTAATACATTGGATATAATTAAAAGAACGACAATATTAGCAAGATGTAGTTATATAAGACAACCTTGGTATGGTGGGTCAAGGAATGTAACGAGGAAGATTTTCTAGGCATTAAAATTTTTTGTAAATATAAGCAAGGCACATTACTTTCCGTGTTCAATATAAGATAGTATAATAAACTAACAATAGATATAAATTCTAAAAATAGAATCAATAATATAAAAAGACTATACTAAATACTTTAATAAAAGAATTGTGAACAAAAACAACTATGCCTTTGAAAATGATAGCATGCTCTTGGCTAAATTAGAACTACCAATGTTTAAGTGTGTATATACAAAAGATGATTTTAATTACCAAACACAAGATAGCTCAAACAATAGGCTCCTACCAATTCCACATAAATGCAAAGCATTATAGTTATGGATACAAAACTCAAGGATAAATACAACAAGGTACAAGCAAGTAACAAACTAGACCTACAAAAATGAAAAGAATAGTAACATCCTTAATAAACAAAAAAACGTGGTATATTATCAAAAGATTCAATGGTCCAAATTCAAGACTAAATCATTGGATAATACATTTCCAATGACCTAATGAAGATTTAGCAAAATAACTTACTAAGACGACTATCTTACAACTTTGTGAATTCATGTAAAAGAATGTTGGACTACCATTGGTCCATGAATCAAAAGATCAAGATGTAGATAAAGTAGAGGGTCAAGATATCTCCGATGGAGACCGAGCTTATGAGCTTACGGAGGGTGTTAGTATAAAGTATGTATTCGCACTGTATACACACTAAGTGTATACTCACCTAATTAGGGTTAGCATAATTACTATGGTGGCTGAGTGCCGTCATAGCTGTGTATATAGGTTGGTGGCTTTGCCACATAAATTTATCTTGTAAGCATTCATCGACCTATGAGATACTAACAGGGGCTACTGCAACCATTTCAACAACCATTTCAGCATCGCATGCTGGACAATCAAGCGCAATCGGATTCATGGAGCGGGCGGGTTGTAGCCCTGGTGTTTGCACGAACCCACCCATCCTCGTCCAAATCCGGCTGCCCACCTACCTGATCCATTCCTGCATTGTAGACCATCGTTGCACAAAGCTTGGGGGCTCTTAACTCCCGTCGGTCTCCGCCATAGGATTGTCACGTGATATGAGTTGGATTTGGAACAGGTTTAGCGATTGCATCACCGCATTCCAGGATCGCCGCAACCGTCGACATCCTTCCGGACTTCCCGACAACCCCGCTCATGCGTGCGTTGCATCACGGTTCGCCAAATCGCTATCCGATCAGTGCAAGATACCAGAAAACTTGCATGTGGCAAGAAGGATCACCCACAGCCGGGGCACGAGGCTAGGCATCCGGATTGAGCTGTGGCTGCCTGGATCAAGCATCCGATTCCATCCAGTCGCCGGATCTGCGTCGTCCCGGCTGATGAAAGCCTGAGGGACGCAGGTCCTGATAGGGCTGATCAGCACGCCCATGACAATGCTGTTCGTCTTCACCCTCAGCGTCAAACCAAACCCACCCTGGCCCCACCGCTCCGACAACCTCACGACCACGCACCAACGACTAACGACTGAGCAATGAGCGGTGAGCGGTGCCAAGTGTTCTGAGAACGGCGTCCGTCTGCACCCGAACGAACACGTGCACTTCGGTGTGGATGTAGGGGTTTTATTAATCAAAAAAAGCCAGTTACAACGCTTACATCGCCCTCGCAGGGCTACATGTTTCGCTAGCGCTCGCTGAAACTCCTATACACGCATCCTTTCTCACACTTACGCCCGCCTCCTGTCAGTGGTTCTGGTTCACCCAACTCACCCGCAGGAACGCCGCGCGCGCAGGTCGGCGCACAGAAGTGCTGAAACCCATGCTCCAACGCTCATTTAACGGGTTTTACACATGCACAACGACGCACAGCTTTACGGGTGTAAGGATGTTGTCCAGCTTCAAGACAACCGAGATGCCGTGACAGGATGGGTCGGAGCCGAGGGAAATTTCCACCAAGTTCCCGACGATGTTCAATATGCCGCCCAATGGGCCGCGGCCGACGACCTCCTCGAGGAGGTCCGTGACCTGGTAGAGTTTCAGCTCGTCCCCTACCAGAACCTTGATCTTAATATCAAGCAAGAGGTCAAGTTTGATCGCGACGTTAACGTTCAAGAGCTTGCCATTTTGCACGACCACTATGCCATTTATGGTCAGTTCGACCAGATGATCGACGAGGTTATCGACAACCTTGACGGCCGGTACGGCGGCCTGGGCGCCAGGAGCACAAGTCACCGCCAGCAGGGACGCCAGCAGCAGCATCGCCAGGGCAGAAGTCTTTCCGAAGGCAGCCATCACGGACGTGGAAACGCGGATCGCTCAGGAGTGTATTGGTCAATCACCGTGATAAAAACCGCCACAACTGAATGTGTGAGTGGACCAGCTGACAGTGCCGAACGCGATAGAGGGAATGGACGCTTGAGGATGAGTGTGAAGATCTGCACCAGCACAGGGTGCTCATATACCCTTCCCAGCTGCCACCCGGCCGGGCGATCCGGGGCGTGATCGATCATCTACATGCAGACGTGCCATTGCATGAGGTCCAATCACTTCAAGCAACACCGCTGTAGCAGCGTGTCATATCGTACAGTGACGATGTCTGTGCTGTTTGTGCGCATCGGTGATGGACGCACTCCGAGTTAGCACTACCTTGTATGTTCTACGACAGACTTGTTGAATTGGATGACTTGGCAAAAAGGTGTAGCGATCAATGAATGGCGAGCGAAAGCAATTTCACAACTTTCACAGATGTGGACACCGCTGTCTGCGGAACCAATCTACGGCAGTCGCGTGGTTGCAGTGCTTACTGAAACTGCGTGCTAACGAACCGGGGCGCATGCGTCAAGTCTAGAACCACGCACGTCCCAGAAGACTTGGTTGAGCTTGGCCGAGCTACGGATGATCCGTCGTTGCCTTCAGAGGTTGCCGGAATCCCTCCGACCGTCACCGACGTGCTTGGGTTCATCGTCATCGCGCTTTTATCATGTTCCATTATCCAAGCCTAAAGCAGCCGTTGCTACAGACTTTGTCTTTTTGTTACTTCAATTCACCGTAAAGGGGTTTGGGCGTTTGATTTTATAAGATTGGATAAATTCTTTATTTTGAATTACTGAGTGAAGTCTCTTCTGGAGTACCTATTGACATCTTTTAAAAGAGTACTATGGAGGATGGAAATCAGACCCAAAATTTAAGGTATATAAATATTAGGTTTCAAAGATTACTTTTTCAATTCATGTGCCTATAGTATGGCATTCTAATATGATAGTAGAGTGGATAAGATAGCTGTTGGGTACCATATGCCAGGATCTTACAAAATTTAGAATTTTATCAATTAAGGTTATGAATGTTGAATGACAAGTGTGTAGCATTATATTGACTGCAATGATCTATTCTTTACATCTTTAAAAACTTCTTTAGCTTAAATTTGGGATATAGTTATATTTTGATTTGCACTTAAGACCATATGTACAAAGGCCACTTCATGACCTATTATTAGTCATAATTTGAAAATTTTATCAACTTTTTATGAAATAAATAAATATATGTATTTTATATTATACATATATTCAAACATTATGTTATTCTTTTGATGTAACAAATGCCCATGTTACTAAAGTGAATAGAATTAAGAATATATAAAAGCATGTTGGAATGATAATTTTGTTCTTTGGAAGCTTTGAAGAAGTTTTTTAGGCTTGAATGAAATATTTAGATTTTTATAGATATGTCAAGTGGCTATTGAAATGTATTTTACAAGATGTTTTTTTATTTTTTCATTTTAGAAAGTTGTATTTGAAGCAACCTACCACTTGATTCTTAGGCTGCCATCTTTGGAATCTTTAGAAAGCTTCTACAAAACCTTTGTAGTAGCTTGTATATATGAAGGCAATGTTGAGGCCATTCCTTGTCTTATTAATACTTTTTTTTTGTGTTTTAATCTTTGTTCAAGATCATCTAATTTCTTTAGAATTTGCAATAGCCATCCTAGTTCCTTTCTAGCTTACAATTGTTTCTTATTTGTCTATTTTATTTTTTTAGAGATACAAGATTGTATTGTATGTCTAAAATTTTGTTGTGTTCAATATTTTTAAGAGTTTGAAAAAACTGTTATCTTGTTATAGATGTATTTTTTAAGAAGTGAGTAGATTATTCTAGTTTTGATGCAATTATAATCAAGAAATTGTATACAATAATTTACTCTTTAAAAGGTGTAAGAATAAAGATTTAAGTATAAAAGAACTAATGAATTATTGAAAACAATTTTCAAGAATTACAATCAATACTCTATACATCAATGTCAAAATCTATGCAAAATAATATAATTGAGTTGAGATAGTTACTATTAGAAAATAAAGAAATAAGTTTTTTTTTTTTTTTTTTTTTCTTTATATGAATATAAATTTAGAAATAATAACAAAAGAAAAATAACAAACTCTGTTATAAAAATTCAAGTTATATTATTTATGACTATTGAATTAGTTCTACTAGATTCAAAGCAAAAATCATAGTTTTGAATATAACAAAGTAAATAAATGAAGATGCTTACTTGTTATAAGAATATTGTAATTGAACAATTTTAAACCACAACCATCAAATATAAATCTCATGATACCACCAAATCCTATATCTTTTAGGATTTTCAAATTTTTATTGATTATTTATTAAGAACTTCTCTCAAATTTTTCTTCTATCTATATAATTAACTTCTGAAAATATTTTAAATCAATTAAAGATGTAAAAATAGTATTTAAAGGTTTAAAAATAATTATTGATTCAACTATCAATTAATGCTATTAAAATATTTCTAAGCCGCTTTTTTTTATACAAATAGATGCATCAAATTTTTCATTAGATAAAAGCTTATGACAAATGGATGTAAATAATAAACTTCATTTTTTCTCCTTTTATTCAATAGAAATTCTTAATAATTGAAATTAATTTCAAAATTTTTAAAAATTAACTTCTTGTTATTATAAATTCATTCTAAGTAAGGCATTAGTTTTTGAACGGTACTTTTCATCCAATCATAATTTATATCAATTATAAAAATCTTAATTTTTCATATTAGCACATGTATCAAAGCATTGCCAAAGTTATTAGAACTTATTATTTTTACAACTTATATTTGATATAACATATTATCTTAAAAAAAATGATCAAACTCATTACATGCCTTGTTTGGATATTTTTATCTTAGACCAAAATATGGAGATGCTACATACAATCAACAATAGATAATCCTTTTGAAATTACAACAATTCCATCTTTAAACAAATATATAAAAAATTCTAATTAATGCTAATTTTATTTTTAATAAAGTTTTTTCAAGTATGTTTATAAATGCTCTTATTATTGATGTTAAAAATAATCTTCATAATGACTTTAGTGATTTTGGTTTTGAAAGTAATCTTTTTTATTATAAAGAATATTCATATTATTTTGAATAGTCAAATAGAATTGTGTGAATTCAAGTTAAATGTAACTTTCTAATAATATGGCATTTTGGATGTAATAAAACTTTAGAAATTAATTCAATAGGTTTTTTAATCTCCAAATGTGAAAAGATATCCAAACATTTTTTTTTTTTTAATCTTGTGACATTCGTTGTCATGCAAAGACTTCATATCATCAATGCTATGGACTTCTTCAATTTCTACCTATTCTATAGCAATTTAAGTCATCAAGTTGAATGGACTTTATTACAAATCCTTTAATTTTAAATTTTCATAACTACATTGAAAAAGATTATGTGATACTTGAAACACACACAACATCTTGGTTTATATTACAAATCTGAAATCAAACCACCAAAACTCATTGATTATGCAAATGCTAGTTTTGATGGTAATATAAATGATAAAAAGAGGCACATGAGATTTCTATATACTTTTGGCTCTAACGCAATAGCTTGGAGTGGTCATAAATATAGCTACATGACAATTTCTAAAATAATTGCATAACTTATTGCTTTAATAGAAACGATCTTAGAAACTATGTGAATTTATTGCTTATTAAACTCCCTAGCTATGACTTAGCATAATCCAACAACCATTTACAATGAGAATCAAGCAACTATTGCACTTATAAAAAAATCCAAATTATTGTTCTAAAATTAAGCATATTGATATAAAGTATTTTGCTATTTGAAAGCACTATGAAAATAAATTGATGGATTTCCAATATATCCATACAAAAGACCAAATTATTGATCTTGTAACAAAACCACTTTCACATGACTAATTGAAATACTTACATTCTTTATTAGGTCTCCAAACTTTCCACAAAGATGAATGAGAGTATAAGAATTAGTTTTTCTTTTACAATATTTATGAATAAGTAGAAGTATTAGATGAAACTTCCATGATATTCTACATCTATTTAGAGTTCTTCAAAATAGTTATTTCTTGAATCCAAGTGAACAATTAGCTAGTTTGTTAAAAAGTGTTAGTTACAAATTAATAAACAAGATGTCGCTAAAAATTGATTCCAAATTGTGTTGTATCTTGAATAAAGATATACTTAAGATATGTAGCAAATGAATAAGTGAATATATGAGGACATGAAGATCCATTAATCTTTTAATATATCATGGCGGATTATGCATCATATACATAGGAAAAAGAATTAGTTACAAGATATATCTTTCTATTAAGGTGAAGCCCTATTACAAGAAAATCAAAAAAAATGAAAGCTGTGTGGTTGTTTTCTTTGCTGAAATTAAACATATAATACTCTCTAATGGCTCAAGAGAGGCCATACACTTACAAATCTCTTGTATGACTTAAGAGGTGACAAGATCAAATTTATGCTCATCAAATGTAACAACATCAATAAATGAAGATGTTACAAAATAACGTCTATCATGCCAAAACTAAACACATATATGCTCACTTTAACTACATCAGAGAACAACTAGAGGAGGAGGCAATACAATGAAAATATGTGTCAAGCAATCAACAAATTGCTGATATCTTTACTAAACCACTCAAGAAAAAAAAAGCCTTCACCAAGTTCGAGGAGGTCCTAAATAATTGCTCTACTAAGTCGAATTTTTGTACCTACTTTATTTTATAAAAGTTGAGTCTTTTCTTATATTCTTCTATCTTCCTTGATTCTATCCTCTAGGTTGCAAAATACAACACAACAACAATTGTTTATCTCTTTTTAGTAGAATAGCTCATCAATGGCACAATTTGAGTGAACATGCTTCTTGTCTGAGTCATCACTCCACTCTTTTTGTACACTCTAATTGTTTCAATTTAGTCGCCCTTGCTTAAGATCATCCAATCTCTAATTTACCACATCTAAAATATAAGCGAGATAACTCATAGCAATTGTAGTATATATCAAAATATTTTATAAAGTGTTCCACTAATCCATTAGTACAAATAAAAATTTGATGTTTTTATTAATGTATACTTAAATAGTCGTATCCCAAGAAAATAACATTAAAATCAATAATCTTTATTATTGATTTCTTGAGTGTTTATCCTAACAAATGATATAAAGACATATTTAGTATCAATCAAATAAACACAAAGGCCATATTAGGATTTTATATACTCACAATGTTAATTGTAATTTTCAAAGAAACTAATACATTGGATATAATTAAAAGAACGACAATATTAGCAAGATGTAGTTATATAAGACAACCTTGGTATGGTGGGTCAAGGAATGTAACGAGGAAGATTTTCTAGGCATTAAAATTTTTTGTAAATATAAGCAAGGCACATTACTTTCCGTGTTCAATATAAGATAGTATAATAAACTAACAATAGATATAAATTCTAAAAATAGAATCAATAATATAAAAAGACTATACTAAATACTTTAATAAAAGAATTGTGAACAAAAACAACTATGCCTTTGAAAATGATAGCATGCTCTTGGCTAAATTAGAACTACCAATGTTTAAGTGTGTATATACAAAAGATGATTTTAATTACCAAACACAAGATAGCTCAAACAATAGGCTCCTACCAATTCCACATAAATGCAAAGCATTATAGTTATGGATACAAAACTCAAGGATAAATACAACAAGGTACAAGCAAGTAACAAACTAGACCTACAAAAATGAAAAGAATAGTAACATCCTTAATAAACAAAAAAAAACGTGGTATATTATCAAAAGATTCAATGGTCCAAATTCAAGACTAAATCATTGGATAATACATTTCCAATGACCTAATGAAGATTTAGCAAAATAACTTACTAGTACGACTATCTTACAACTTTGTGAATTCATGTAAAAAGAATGTTGGACTACCATTGGTCCATGAATCAAAAGATCAAGATGTAGATAAAGTAGAGGGTCAAGATATCTCCGATGGAGACCTGAGCTTATGAGCTTACAGGAGGGTGTTAGTATAAAGTATGTATTCAGTACCTGTATACACACTAAGTGTATACTCACCTAATTAGGGTTAGCATAATTACTATGGTGGCTGAGTGCCGTCATAGCTGTGTATATAGGTTGGTGGCTTTGCCACATAAATTTATCTTGTAAGCATTCATCGACCTATGAGATACTAACAGGGGCTACTGCAACCATTTCAACAACCATTTCAGCATCGCATGCTGGACAATCAAGCGCAATCGGATTCATGGAGCGGGCGGGTTGTAGCCCTGGTGTTTGCACGAACCCACCCATCCTCGTCCAAATCCGGCTGCCCACCTACCTGATCCATTCCTGCATTGTAGACCATCGTTGCACAAAGCTTGGGGGCTCTTAACTCCCGTCGGTCTCCGCCATAGGATTGTCACGTGATATGAGTTGGATTTGGAACAGGTTTAGCGATTGCATCACCGCATTCCAGGATCGCCGCAACCGTCGACATCCTTCCGGACTTCCCGACAACCCCGCTCATGCGTGCGTTGCATCACGGTTCGCCAAATCGCTATCCGATCAGTGCAAGATACCAGAAAACTTGCATGTGGCAAGAAGGATCACCCACAGCCGGGGCACGAGGCTAGGCATCCGGATTGAGCTGTGGCTGCCTGGATCAAGCATCCGATTCCATCCAGTCGCCGGATCTGCGTCGTCCCGGCTGATGAAAGCCTGAGGGACGCAGGTCCTGATAGGGCTGATCAGCACGCCCATGACAATGCTGTTCGTCTTCACCCTCAGCGTCAAACCAAACCCACCCTGGCCCCACCGCTCCGACAACCTCACGACCACGCACCAACGACTAACGACTGAGCAATGAGCGGTGAGCGGTGCCAAGTGTTCTGAGAACGGCGTCCGTCTGCACCCGAACGAACACGTGCACTTCGGTGTGGATGTAGGGGTTTTATTAATCAAAAAAAGCCAGTTACAACGCTTACATCGCCCTCGCAGGGCTACATGTTTCGCTAGCGCTCGCTGAAACTCCTATACACGCATCCTTTCTCACACTTACGCCCGCCTCCTGTCAGTGGTTCTGGTTCACCCAACTCACCCGCAGGAACGCCGCGCGCGCAGGTCGGCGCACAGAAGTGCTGAAACCCATGCTCCAACGCTCATTTAACGGGTTTTACACATGCACAACGACGCACAGCTTTACGGGTGTAAGGATGTTGTCCAGCTTCAAGACAACCGAGATGCCGTGACAGGATGGGTCGGAGCCGAGGGAAATTTCCACCAAGTTCCCGACGATGTTCAATATGCCGCCCAATGGGCCGCGGCCGACGACCTCCTCGAGGAGGTCCGTGACCTGGTAGAGTTTCAGCTCGTCCCCTACCAGAACCTTGATCTTAATATCAAGCAAGAGGTCAAGTTTGATCGCGACGTTAACGTTCAAGAGCTTGCCATTTTGCACGACCACTATGCCATTTATGGTCAGTTCGACCAGATGATCGACGAGGTTATCGACAACCTTGACGGCCGGTACGGCGGCCTGGGCGCCAGGAGCACAAGTCACCGCCAGCAGGGACGCCAGCAGCAGCATCGCCAGGGCAGAAGTCTTTCCGAAGGCAGCCATCACGGACGTGGAAACGCGGATCGCTCAGGAGTGTATTGGTCAATCACCGTGATAAAAACCGCCACAACTGAATGTGTGAGTGGACCAGCTGACAGTGCCGAACGCGATAGAGGGAATGGACGCTTGAGGATGAGTGTGAAGATCTGCACCAGCACAGGGTGCTCATATACCCTTCCCAGCTGCCACCCGGCCGGGCGATCCGGGGCGTGATCGATCATCTACATGCAGACGTGCCATTGCATGAGGTCCAATCACTTCAAGCAACACCGCTGTAGCAGCGTGTCATATCGTACAGTGACGATGTCTGTGCTGTTTGTGCGCATCGGTGATGGACGCACTCCGAGTTAGCACTACCTTGTATGTTCTACGACAGACTTGTTGAATTGGATGACTTGGCAAAAAGGTGTAGCGATCAATGAATGGCGAGCGAAAGCAATTTCACAACTTTCACAGATGTGGACACCGCTGTCTGCGGAACCAATCTACGGCAGTCGCGTGGTTGCAGTGCTTACTGAAACTGCGTGCTAACGAACCGGGGCGCATGCGTCAAGTCTAGAACCACGCACGTCCCAGAAGACTTGGTTGAGCTTGGCCGAGCTACGGATGATCCGTCGTTGCCTTCAGAGGTTGCCGGAATCCCTCCGACCGTCACCGACGTGCTTGGGTTCATCGTCATCGCGCTTTTATCATGTTCCATTATCCAAGCCTAAAGCAGCCGTTGCTACAGACTTTGTCTTTTTGTTACTTCAATTCACCGTAAAGGGGTTTGGGCGTTTGATTTTATAAGATTGGATAAATTCTTTATTTTGAATTACTGAGTGAAGTCTCTTCTGGAGTACCTATTGACATCTTTTAAAAGAGTACTATGGAGGATGGAAATCAGACCCAAAATTTAAGGTATATAAATATTAGGTTTCAAAGATTACTTTTTCAATTCATGTGCCTATAGTATGGCATTCTAATATGATAGTAGAGTGGATAAGATAGTGTTGGGTACCATATGCCAGGATCTTACAAAATTTAGAATTTTATCAATTAAGGTTATGAATGTTGAATGACAAGTGTGTAGCATTATATTGACTGCAATGATCTATTCTTTACATCTTTAAAAACTTCTTTAGCTTAAATTTGGGATATAGTTATATTTTGATTTGCACTTAAGACCATATGTACAAAGGCCACTTCATGACCTATTATTAGTCATAATTTGAAAATTTTATCAACTTTTTATGAAATAAATAAATATATGTATTTTATATTATACATATATTCAAACATTATGTTATTCTTTTGATGTAACAAATGCCCATGTTACTAAAGTGAATAGAATTAAGAATATATAAAAGCATGTTGGAATGATAATTTTGTTCTTTGGAAGCTTTGAAGAAGTTTTTTAGGCTTGAATGAAATATTTAGATTTTTATAGATATGTCAAGTGGCTATTGAAATGTATTTTACAAGATGTTTTTTTATTTTTTCATTTTAGAAAGTTGTATTTGAAGCAACCTACCACTTGATTCTTAGGCTGCCATCTTTGGAATCTTTAGAAAGCTTCTACAAAACCTTTGTAGTAGCTTGTATATATGAAGGCAATGTTGAGGCCATTCCTTGTCTTATTAATACTTTTTTTTTTGTGTTTTAATCTTTGTTCAAGATCATCTAATTTCTTTAGAATTTGCAATAGCCATCCTAGTTCCTTTCTAGCTTACAATTGTTTCTTATTTGTCTATTTTATTTTTTTAGAGATACAAGATTGTATTGTATGTCTAAAATTTTGTTGTGTTCAATATTTTTAAGAGTTTGAAAAAACTGTTATCTTGTTATAGATGTATTTTTTAAGAAGTGAGTAGATTATTCTAGTTTTGATGCAATTATAATCAAGAAATTGTATACAATAATTTACTCTTTAAAAGGTGTAAGAATAAAGATTTAAGTATAAAAGAACTAATGAATTATTGAAAACAATTTTCAAGAATTACAATCAATACTCTATACATCAATGTCAAAATCTATGCAAAATAATATAATTGAGTTGAGATAGTTACTATTAGAAAATAAAGAAATAAGTTTTTTTTTTTTTTTTTTTTTTTCTTTATATGAATATAAATTTAGAAATAATAACAAAAGAAAAATAACAAACTCTGTTATAAAAATTCAAGTTATATTATTTATGACTATTGAATTAGTTCTACTAGATTCAAAGCAAAAATCATAGTTTTGAATATAACAAAGTAAATAAATGAAGATGCTTACTTGTTATAAGAATATTGTAATTGAACAATTTTAAACCACAACCATCAAATATAAATCTCATGATACCACCAAATCCTATATCTTTTAGGATTTTCAAATTTTTATTGATTATTTATTAAGAACTTCTCTCAAATTTTTCTTCTATCTATATAATTAACTTCTGAAAATATTTTAAATCAATTAAAGATGTAAAAATAGTATTTAAAGGTTTAAAAATAATTATTGATTCAACTATCAATTAATGCTATTAAAATATTTCTAAGCCGCTTTTTTATACAAATAGATGCATCAAATTTTTCATTAGATAAAAGCTTATGACAAATGGATGTAAATAATAAACTTCATTTTTCTCCTTTTATTCAATAGAAATTCTTAATAATTGAAATTAATTTCAAAATTTTTAAAAATTAACTTCTTGTTATTATAAATTCATTCTAAGTAAGGCATTAGTTTTTGAACGGTACTTTTCATCCAATCATAATTTATATCAATTATAAAAATCTTAATTTTTCATATTAGCACATGTATCAAAGCATTGCCAAAGTTATTAGAACTTATTATTTTTACAACTTATATTTGATATAACATATTATCTTAAAAAAAATGATCAAACTCATTACATGCCTTGTTTGGATATTTTTATCTTAGACCAAAATATGGAGATGCTACATACAATCAACAATAGATAATCCTTTTGAAATTACAACAATTCCATCTTTAAACAAATATATAAAAAATTCTAATTAATGCTAATTTTATTTTTAATAAAGTTTTTTCAAGTATGTTTATAAATGCTCTTATTATTGATGTTAAAAATAATCTTCATAATGACTTTAGTGATTTTGGTTTTGAAAGTAATCTTTTTTATTATAAAGAATATTCATATTATTTTGAATAGTCAAATAGAATTGTGTGAATTCAAGTTAAATGTAACTTTCTAATAATATGGCATTTTGGATGTAATAAAACTTTAGAAATTAATTCAATAGGTTTTTTAATCTCCAAATGTGAAAAGATATCCAAACATTTTTTTTTTTTTAATCTTGTGACATTCGTTGTCATGCAAAGACTTCATATCATCAATGCTATGGACTTCTTCAATTTCTACCTATTCTATAGCAATTTAAGTCATCAAGTTGAATGGACTTTATTACAAATCCTTTAATTTTAAATTTTCATAACTACATTGAAAAAGATTATGTGATACTTGAAACACACACAACATCTTGGTTTATATTACAAATCTGAAATCAAACCACCAAAACTCATTGATTATGCAAATGCTAGTTTTGATGGTAATATAAATGATAAAAAGAGGCACATGAGATTTCTATATACTTTTGGCTCTAACGCAATAGCTTGGAGTGGTCATAAATATAGCTACATGACAATTTCTAAAATAATTGCATAACTTATTGCTTTAATAGAAACGATCTTAGAAACTATGTGAATTTATTGCTTATTAAACTCCCTAGCTATGACTTAGCATAATCCAACAACCATTTACAATGAGAATCAAGCAACTATTGCACTTATAAAAAATCCAAATTATTGTTCTAAAATTAAGCATATTGATATAAAGTATTTTGCTATTTGAAAGCACTATGAAAATAAATTGATGGATTTCCAATATATCCATACAAAAGACCAAATTATTGATCTTGTAACAAAACCACTTTCACATGACTAATTGAAATACTTACATTCTTTATTAGGTCTCCAAACTTTCCACAAAGATGAATGAGAGTATAAGAATTAGTTTTTCTTTTACAATATTTATGAATAAGTAGAAGTATTAGATGAAACTTCCATGATATTCTACATCTATTTAGAGTTCTTCAAAATAGTTATTTCTTGAATCCAAGTGAACAATTAGCTAGTTTGTTAAAAAGTGTTAGTTACAAATTAATAAACAAGATGCTGCTAAAAAATTGATTCCAAATTGTGTTGTATCTTGAATAAAGATATACTTAAGATATGTAGCAAATGAATAAGTGAATATATGAGGACATGAAGATCCATTAATCTTTTAATATATCATGGCGGATTATGCATCATATACATAGGAAAAAGAATTAGTTACAAGATATATCTTTCTATTAAGGTGAAGCCCTATTACAAGAAAATCAAAAAAAATGAAAGCTGTGTGGTTGTTTTCTTTGCTGAAATTAAACATATAATACTCTCTAATGGCTCAAGAGAGGCCATACACTTACAAATCTCTTGTATGACTTAAGAGGTGACAAGATCAAATTTATGCTCATCAAATGTAACAACATCAATAAATGAAGATGTTACAAAATAACGTCTATCATGCCAAAACTAAACACATATATGCTCACTTTAACTACATCAGAGAACAACTAGAGGAGGAGGCAATACAATGAAAATATGTGTCAAGCAATCAACAAATTGCTGATATCTTTACTAAACCACTCAAGAAAAAAAAAGCCTTCACCAAGTTCGAGGAGGTCCTAAATAATTGCTCTACTAAGTCGAATTTTTGTACCTACTTTATTTTATAAAAGTTGAGTCTTTTCTTATATTCTTCTATCTTCCTTGATTCTATCCTCTAGGTTGCAAAATACAACACAACAACAATTGTTTATCTCTTTTTAGTAGAATAGCTCATCAATGGCACAATTTGAGTGAACATGCTTCTTGTCTGAGTCATCACTCCACTCTTTTGTACACTCTAATTGTTTCAATTTAGTCGCCCTTGCTTAAGATCATCCAATCTCTAATTTACCACATCTAAAATATAAGCGAGATAACTCATAGCAATTGTAGTATATATCAAAATATTTTATAAAGTGTTCCACTAATCCATTAGTACAAATAAAAATTTGATGTTTTTATTAATGTATACTTAAATAGTCGTATCCCAAGAAAATAACATTAAAATCAATAATCTTTATTATTGATTTCTTGAGTGTTTATCCTAACAAATGATATAAAGACATATTTAGTATCAATCAAATAAACACAAAGGCCATATTAGGATTTTATATACTCACAATGTTAATTGTAATTTTCAAAGAAACTAATACATTGGATATAATTAAAAGAACGACAATATTAGCAAGATGTAGTTATACAAGACAACCTTGGTATGGTGGGTCAAGGAATGTAACGAGGAAGATTTTCTAGGCATTAAAATTTTTTGTAAATATAAGCAAGGCACATTACTTTCCGTGTTCAATATAAGATAGTATAATAAACTAACAATAGATATAAATTCTAAAAATAGAATCAATAATATAAAAAGACTATACTAAATACTTTAATAAAAGAATTGTGAACAAAAACAACTATGCCTTTGAAAATGATAGCATGCTCTTGGCTAAATTAGAACTACCAATGTTTAAGTGTGTATATACAAAAGATGATTTTAATTACCAAACACAAGATAGCTCAAACAATAGGCTCCTACCAATTCCACATAAATGCAAAGCATTATAGTTATGGATACAAAACTCAAGGATAAATACAACAAGGTACAAGCAAGTAACAAACTAGACCTACAAAAATGAAAAGAATAGTAACATCCTTAATAAACAAAAAAAAACGTGGTATATTATCAAAAGATTCAATGGTCCAAATTCAAGACTAAATCATTGGATAATACATTTCCAATGACCTAATGAAGATTTAGCAAAATAACTTACTAGTACGACTATCTTACAACTTTGTGAATTCATGTAAAAAGAATGTTGGACTACCATTGGTCCATGAATCAAAAGATCAAGATGTAGATAAAGTAGAGGGTCAAGATATCTCCGATGGAGACCTGAGCTTATGAGCTTACAGGAGGGTGTTAGTATAAAGTATGTATTCGTACCTGTATACACACTAAGTGTATACTCACCTAATTAGGGTTAGCATAATTACTATGGTGGCTGAGTGCCGTCATAGCTGTGTATATAGGTTGGTGGCTTTGCCACATAAATTTATCTTGTAAGCATTCATCGACCTATGAGATACTAACAGGGGCTACTGCAACCATTTCAACAACCATTTCAGCATCGCATGCTGGACAATCAAGCGCAATCGGATTCATGGAGCGGGCGGGTTGTAGCCCTGGTGTTTGCACGAACCCACCCATCCTCGTCCAAATCCGGCTGCCCACCTACCTGATCCATTCCTGCATTGTAGACCATCGTTGCACAAAGCTTGGGGCTCTTAACTCCCGTCGGTCTCCGCCATAGGATTGTCACGTGATATGAGTTGGATTTGGAACAGGTTTAGCGATTGCATCACCGCATTCCAGGATCGCCGCAACCGTCGACATCCTTCCGGACTTCCCGACAACCCCGCTCATGCGTGCGTTGCATCACGGTTCGCCAAATCGCTATCCGATCAGTGCAAGATACCAGAAAACTTGCATGTGGCAAGAAGGATCACCCACAGCCGGGGCACGAGGCTAGGCATCCGGATTGAGCTGTGGCTGCCTGGATCAAGCATCCGATTCCATCCAGTCGCCGGATCTGCGTCGTCCCGGCTGATGAAAGCCTGAGGGACGCAGGTCCTGATAGGGCTGATCAGCACGCCCATGACAATGCTGTTCGTCTTCACCCTCAGCGTCAAACCAAACCCACCCTGGCCCCACCGCTCCGACAACCTCACGACCACGCACCAACGACTAACGACTGAGCAATGAGCGGTGAGCGGTGCCAAGTGTTCTGAGAACGGCGTCCGTCTGCACCCGAACGAACACGTGCACTTCGGTGTGGATGTAGGGGTTTTATTAATCAAAAAAAGCCAGTTACAACGCTTACATCGCCCTCGCAGGGCTACATGTTTCGCTAGCGCTCGCTGAAACTCCTATACACGCATCCTTTCTCACACTTACGCCCGCCTCCTGTCAGTGGTTCTGGTTCACCCAACTCACCCGCAGGAACGCCGCGCGCGCAGGTCGGCGCACAGAAGTGCTGAAACCCATGCTCCAACGCTCATTTAACGGGTTTTACACATGCACAACGACGCACAGCTTTACGGGTGTAAGGATGTTGTCCAGCTTCAAGACAACCGAGATGCCGTGACAGGATGGGTCGGAGCCGAGGGAAATTTCCACCAAGTTCCCGACGATGTTCAATATGCCGCCCAATGGGCCGCGGCCGACGACCTCCTCGAGGAGGTCCGTGACCTGGTAGAGTTTCAGCTCGTCCCCTACCAGAACCTTGATCTTAATATCAAGCAAGAGGTCAAGTTTGATCGCGACGTTAACGTTCAAGAGCTTGCCATTTTGCACGACCACTATGCCATTTATGGTCAGTTCGACCAGATGATCGACGAGGTTATCGACAACCTTGACGGCCGGTACGGCGGCCTGGGCGCCAGGAGCACAAGTCACCGCCAGCAGGGACGCCAGCAGCAGCATCGCCAGGGCAGAAGTCTTTCCGAAGGCAGCCATCACGGACGTGGAAACGCGGATCGCTCAGGAGTGTATTGGTCAATCACCGTGATAAAAACCGCCACAACTGAATGTGTGAGTGGACCAGCTGACAGTGCCGAACGCGATAGAGGGAATGGACGCTTGAGGATGAGTGTGAAGATCTGCACCAGCACAGGGTGCTCATATACCCTTCCCAGCTGCCACCCGGCCGGGCGATCCGGGGCGTGATCGATCATCTACATGCAGACGTGCCATTGCATGAGGTCCAATCACTTCAAGCAACACCGCTGTAGCAGCGTGTCATATCGTACAGTGACGATGTCTGTGCTGTTTGTGCGCATCGGTGATGGACGCACTCCGAGTTAGCACTACCTTGTATGTTCTACGACAGACTTGTTGAATTGGATGACTTGGCAAAAAGGTGTAGCGATCAATGAATGGCGAGCGAAAGCAATTTCACAACTTTCACAGATGTGGACACCGCTGTCTGCGGAACCAATCTACGGCAGTCGCGTGGTTGCAGTGCTTACTGAAACTGCGTGCTAACGAACCGGGGCGCATGCGTCAAGTCTAGAACCACGCACGTCCCAGAAGACTTGGTTGAGCTTGGCCGAGCTACGGATGATCCGTCGTTGCCTTCAGAGGTTGCCGGAATCCCTCCGACCGTCACCGACGTGCTTGGGTTCATCGTCATCGCGCTTTTATCATGTTCCATTATCCAAGCCTAAAGCAGCCGTTGCTACAGACTTTGTCTTTTTGTTACTTCAATTCACCGTAAAGGGGTTTGGGCGTTTGATTTTATAAGATTGGATAAATTCTTTATTTTGAATTACTGAGTGAAGTCTCTTCTGGAGTACCTATTGACATCTTTTAAAAGAGTACTATGGAGGATGGAAATCAGACCCAAAATTTAAGGTATATAAATATTAGGTTTCAAAGATTACTTTTTCAATTCATGTGCCTATAGTATGGCATTCTAATATGATAGTAGAGTGGATAAGATAGCTGTTGGGTACCATATGCCAGGATCTTACAAAATTTAGAATTTTATCAATTAAGGTTATGAATGTTGAATGACAAGTGTGTAGCATTATATTGACTGCAATGATCTATTCTTTACATCTTTAAAAACTTCTTTAGCTTAAATTTGGGATATAGTTATATTTTGATTTGCACTTAAGACCATATGTACAAAGGCCACTTCATGACCTATTATTAGTCATAATTTGAAAATTTTATCAACTTTTTATGAAATAAATAAATATATGTATTTTATATTATACATATATTCAAACATTATGTTATTCTTTTGATGTAACAAATGCCCATGTTACTAAAGTGAATAGAATTAAGAATATATAAAAGCATGTTGGAATGATAATTTTGTTCTTTGGAAGCTTTGAAGAAGTTTTTTAGGCTTGAATGAAATATTTAGATTTTTATAGATATGTCAAGTGGCTATTGAAATGTATTTTACAAGATGTTTTTTTATTTTTTCATTTTAGAAAGTTGTATTTGAAGCAACCTACCACTTGATTCTTAGGCGCCATCTTTGGAATCTTTAGAAAGCTTCTACAAAACCTTTGTAGTAGCTTGTATATATGAAGGCAATGTTGAGGCCATTCCTTGTCTTATTAATACTTTTTTTTTTGTGTTTTAATCTTTGTTCAAGATCATCTAATTTCTTTAGAATTTGCAATAGCCATCCTAGTTCCTTTCTAGCTTACAATTGTTTCTTATTTGTCTATTTTATTTTTTTAGAGATACAAGATTGTATTGTATGTCTAAAATTTTGTTGTGTTCAATATTTTTAAGAGTTTGAAAAAACTGTATCTTGTTATAGATGTATTTTTAAGAAGTGAGTAGATTATTCTAGTTTTGATGCAATTATAATCAAGAAATTGTATACAATAATTTACTCTTTAAAAGGTGTAAGAATAAAGATTTAAGTATAAAAGAACTAATGAATTATTGAAAACAATTTTCAAGAATTACAATCAATACTCTATACATCAATGTCAAAATCTATGCAAAATAATATAATTGAGTTGAGATAGTTACTATTAGAAAATAAAGAAATAAGTTTTTTTTTTTTTTTTTTTTTTTCTTTATATGAATATAAATTTAGAAATAATAACAAAAGAAAAATAACAAACTCTGTTATAAAAATTCAAGTTATATTATTTATGACTATTGAATTAGTTCTACTAGATTCAAAGCAAAAATCATAGTTTTGAATATAACAAAGTAAATAAATGAAGATGCTTACTTGTTATAAGAATATTGTAATTGAACAATTTTAAACCACAACCATCAAATATAAATCTCATGATACCACCAAATCCTATATCTTTTAGGATTTTCAAATTTTTATTGATTATTTATTAAGAACTTCTCTCAAATTTTTCTTCTATCTATATAATTAACTTCTGAAAATATTTTAAATCAATTAAAGATGTAAAAATAGTATTTAAAGGTTTAAAAATAATTATTGATTCAACTATCAATTAATGCTATTAAAATATTTCTAAGCCGCTTTTTATACAAATAGATGCATCAAATTTTTCATTAGATAAAAGCTTATGACAAATGGATGTAAATAATAAACTTCATTTTTCTCCTTTTATTCAATAGAAATTCTTAATAATTGAAATTAATTTCAAAATTTTTAAAAAATTAACTTCTTGTTATTATAAATTCATTCTAAGTAAGGCATTAGTTTTTGAACGGTACTTTTCATCCAATCATAATTTATATCAATTATAAAAATCTTAATTTTTCATATTAGCACATGTATCAAAGCATTGCCAAAGTTATTAGAACTTATTATTTTTACAACTTATATTTGATATAACATATTATCTTAAAAAAAATGATCAAACTCATTACATGCCTTGTTTGGATATTTTTATCTTAGACCAAAATATGGAGATGCTACATACAATCAACAATAGATAATCCTTTTGAAATTACAACAATTCCATCTTTAAACAAATATATAAAAAATTCTAATTAATGCTAATTTTATTTTTAATAAAGTTTTTTCAAGTATGTTTATAAATGCTCTTATTATTGATGTTAAAAATAATCTTCATAATGACTTTAGTGATTTTGGTTTTGAAAGTAATCTTTTTTATTATAAAGAATATTCATATTATTTTGAATAGTCAAATAGAATTGTGTGAATTCAAGTTAAATGTAACTTTCTAATAATATGGCATTTTGGATGTAATAAAACTTTAGAAATTAATTCAATAGGTTTTTTAATCTCCAAATGTGAAAAGATATCCAAACATTTTTTTTTTTTTAATCTTGTGACATTCGTTGTCATGCAAAGACTTCATATCATCAATGCTATGGACTTCTTCAATTTCTACCTATTCTATAGCAATTTAAGTCATCAAGTTGAATGGACTTTATTACAAATCCTTTAATTTTAAATTTTCATAACTACATTGAAAAAGATTATGTGATACTTGAAACACACACAACATCTTGGTTTATATTACAAATCTGAAATCAAACCACCAAAACTCATTGATTATGCAAATGCTAGTTTTGATGGTAATATAAATGATAAAAAGAGGCACATGAGATTTCTATATACTTTTGGCTCTAACGCAATAGCTTGGAGTGGTCATAAATATAGCTACATGACAATTTCTAAAATAATTGCATAACTTATTGCTTTAATAGAAACGATCTTAGAAACTATGTGAATTTATTGCTTATTAAACTCCCTAGCTATGACTTAGCATAATCCAACAACCATTTACAATGAGAATCAAGCAACTATTGCACTTATAAAAATCCAAATTATTGTTCTAAAATTAAGCATATTGATATAAAGTATTTTGCTATTTGAAAGCACTATGAAAATAAATTGATGGATTTCCAATATATCCATACAAAAGACCAAATTATTGATCTTGTAACAAAACCACTTTCACATGACTAATTGAAATACTTACATTCTTTATTAGGTCTCCAAACTTTCCACAAAGATGAATGAGAGTATAAGAATTAGTTTTTCTTTTACAATATTTATGAATAAGTAGAAGTATTAGATGAAACTTCCATGATATTCTACATCTATTTAGAGTTCTTCAAAATAGTTATTTCTTGAATCCAAGTGAACAATTAGCTAGTTTGTTAAAAAGTGTTAGTTACAAATTAATAAACAAGATGTCGCTAAAAATTGATTCCAAATTGTGTTGTATCTTGAATAAAGATATACTTAAGATATGTAGCAAATGAATAAGTGAATATATGAGGACATGAAGATCCATTAATCTTTTAATATATCATGGCGGATTATGCATCATATACATAGGAAAAAGAATTAGTTACAAGATATATCTTTCTATTAAGGTGAAGCCCTATTACAAGAAAATCAAAAAAAATGAAAGCTGTGTGGTTGTTTTCTTTGCTGAAATTAAACATATAATACTCTCTAATGGCTCAAGAGAGGCCATACACTTACAAATCTCTTGTATGACTTAAGAGGTGACAAGATCAAATTTATGCTCATCAAATGTAACAACATCAATAAATGAAGATGTTACAAAATAACGTCTATCATGCCAAAACTAAACACATATATGCTCACTTTAACTACATCGAGAAACAACTAGAGGAGGAGGCAATACAATGAAAATATGTGTCAAGCAATCAACAAATTGCTGATATCTTTACTAAACCACTCAAGAAAAAAAAAAAAGCCTTCACCAAGTTCGAGGAGGTCCTAAATAATTGCTCTACTAAGTCGAATTTTTGTACCTACTTTATTTTATAAAAGTTGAGTCTTTTCTTATATTCTTCTATCTTCCTTGATTCTATCCTCTAGGTTGCAAAATACAACACAACAACAATTGTTTATCTCTTTTTAGTAGAATAGCTCATCAATGGCACAATTTGAGTGAACATGCTTCTTGTCTCGAGTCATCACTCCACTCTTTTGTACACTCTAATTGTTTCAATTTAGTCGCCCTTGCTTAAGATCATCCAATCTCTAATTTACCACATCTAAAATATAAGCGAGATAACTCATAGCAATTGTAGTATATATCAAAATATTTTATAAAGTGTTCCACTAATCCATTAGTACAAATAAAAATTTGATGTTTTTATTAATGTATACTTAAATAGTCGTATCCCAAGAAAATAACATTAAAATCAATAATCTTTATTATTGATTTCTTGAGTGTTTATCCTAACAAATGATATAAAGACATATTTAGTATCAATCAAATAAACACAAAGGCCATATTAGGATTTTATATACTCACAATGTTAATTGTAATTTTCAAAGAAACTAATACATTGGATATAATTAAAAGAACGACAATATTAGCAAGATGTAGTTATACAAGACAACCTTGGTATGGTGGGTCAAGGAATGTAACGAGGAAGATTTTCTAGGCATTAAAATTTTTTGTAAATATAAGCAAGGCACATTACTTTCCGTGTTCAATATAAGATAGTATAATAAACTAACAATAGATATAAATTCTAAAAATAGAATCAATAATATAAAAAGACTATACTAAATACTTTAATAAAAGAATTGTGAACAAAAACAACTATGCCTTTGAAAATGATAGCATGCTCTTGGCTAAATTAGAACTACCAATGTTTAAGTGTGTATATACAAAAGATGATTTTAATTACCAAACACAAGATAGCTCAAACAATAGGCTCCTACCAATTCCACATAAATGCAAAGCATTATAGTTATGGATACAAAACTCAAGGATAAATACAACAAGGTACAAGCAAGTAACAAACTAGACCTACAAAAATGAAAAGAATAGTAACATCCTTAATAAACAAAAAAAAACGTGGTATATTATCAAAAGATTCAATGGTCCAAATTCAAGACTAAATCATTGGATAATACATTTCCAATGACCTAATGAAGATTTAGCAAAATAACTTACTAAGTACGACTATCTTACAACTTTGTGAATTCATGTAAAAGAATGTTGGACTACCATTGGTCCATGAATCAAAAGATCAAGATGTAGATAAAGTAGAGGGTCAAGATATCTCCGATGGAGACCTGAGCTTATGAGCTTACGGGAGGGTGTTAGTATAAAGTATGTATTCGTACCTGTATACACACTAAGTGTATACTCACCTAATTAGGGTTAGCATAATTACTATGGTGGCTGAGTGCCGTCATAGCTGTGTATATAGGTTGGTGGCTTTGCCACATAAATTTATCTTGTAAGCATTCATCGACCTATGAGATACTAACAGGGGCTACTGCAACCATTTCAACAACCATTTCAGCATCGCATGCTGGACAATCAAGCGCAATCGGATTCATGGAGCGGGCGGGTTGTAGCCCTGGTGTTTGCACGAACCCACCCATCCTCGTCCAAATCCGGCTGCCCACCTACCTGATCCATTCCTGCATTGTAGACCATCGTTGCACAAAGCTTGGGGCTCTTAACTCCCGTCGGTCTCCGCCATAGGATTGTCACGTGATATGAGTTGGATTTGGAACAGGTTTAGCGATTGCATCACCGCATTCCAGGATCGCCGCAACCGTCGACATCCTTCCGGACTTCCCGACAACCCCGCTCATGCGTGCGTTGCATCACGGTTCGCCAAATCGCTATCCGATCAGTGCAAGATACCAGAAAACTTGCATGTGGCAAGAAGGATCACCCACAGCCGGGGCACGAGGCTAGGCATCCGGATTGAGCTGGCTGCCTGGATCAAGCATCCGATTCCATCCAGTCGCCGGATCTGCGTCGTCCCGGCTGATGAAAGCCTGAGGACGCAGGTCCTGATAGGGCTGATCAGCACGCCCATGACAATGCTGTTCGTCTTCACCCTCAGCGTCAAACCAAACCCACCCTGGCCCCACCGCTCCGACAACCTCACGACCACGCACCAACGACTAACGACTGAGCAATGAGCGGTGAGCGGTGCCAAGTGTTCTGAGAACGGCGTCCGTCTGCACCCGAACGAACACGTGCACTTCGGTGTGGATGTAGGGGTTTTATTAATCAAAAAAAGCCAGTTACAACGCTTACATCGCCCTCGCAGGGCTACATGTTTCGCTAGCGCTCGCTGAAACTCCTATACACGCATCCTTTCTCACACTTACGCCCGCCTCCTGTCAGTGGTTCTGGTTCACCCAACTCACCCGCAGGAACGCCGCGCGCGCAGGTCGGCGCACAGAAGTGCTGAAACCCATGCTCCAACGCTCATTTAACGGGTTTTACACATGCACAACGACGCACAGCTTTACGGGTGTAAGGATGTTGTCCAGCTTCAAGACAACCGAGATGCCGTGACAGGATGGGTCGGAGCCGAGGAAATTTCCACCAAGTTCCCGACGATGTTCAATATGCCGCCCAATGGGCCGCGGCCGACGACCTCCTCGAGGAGGTCCGTGACCTGGTAGAGTTTCAGCTCGTCCCCTACCAGAACCTTGATCTTAATATCAAGCAAGAGGTCAAGTTTGATCGCGACGTTAACGTTCAAGAGCTTGCCATTTTGCACGACCACTATGCCATTTATGGTCAGTTCGACCAGATGATCGACGAGGTTATCGACAACCTTGACGGCCGGTACGGCGGCCTGGGCGCCAGGAGCACAAGTCACCGCCAGCAGGGACGCCAGCAGCAGCATCGCCAGGGCAGAAGTCTTTCCGAAGGCAGCCATCACGGACGTGGAAACGCGGATCGCTCAGGAGTGTATTGGTCAATCACCGTGATAAAAACCGCCACAACTGAATGTGTGAGTGGACCAGCTGACAGTGCCGAACGCGATAGAGGGAATGGACGCTTGAGGATGAGTGTGAAGATCTGCACCAGCACAGGGTGCTCATATACCCTTCCCAGCTGCCACCCGGCCGGGCGATCCGGGGCGTGATCGATCATCTACATGCAGACGTGCCATTGCATGAGGTCCAATCACTTCAAGCAACACCGCTGTAGCAGCGTGTCATATCGTACAGTGACGATGTCTGTGCTGTTTGTGCGCATCGGTGATGGACGCACTCCGAGTTAGCACTACCTTGTATGTTCTACGACAGACTTGTTGAATTGGATGACTTGGCAAAAAGGTGTAGCGATCAATGAATGGCGAGCGAAAGCAATTTCACAACTTTCACAGATGTGGACACCGCTGTCTGCGGAACCAATCTACGGCAGTCGCGTGGTTGCAGTGCTTACTGAAACTGCGTGCTAACGAACCGGGGCGCATGCGTCAAGTCTAGAACCACGCACGTCCCAGAAGACTTGGTTGAGCTTGGCCGAGCTACGGATGATCCGTCGTTGCCTTCAGAGGTTGCCGGAATCCCTCCGACCGTCACCGACGTGCTTGGGTTCATCGTCATCGCGCTTTTATCATGTTCCATTATCCAAGCCTAAAGCAGCCGTTGCTACAGACTTTGTCTTTTGTTACTTCAATTCACCGTAAAGGGGTTTGGGCGTTTGATTTTATAAGATTGGATAAATTCTTTATTTTGAATTACTGAGTGAAGTCTCTTCTGGAGTACCTATTGACATCTTTTAAAAGAGTACTATGGAGGATGGAAATCAGACCCAAAATTTAAGGTATATAAATATTAGGTTTCAAAGATTACTTTTTCAATTCATGTGCCTATAGTATGGCATTCTAATATGATAGTAGAGTGGATAAGATAGGCTGTTGGGTACCATATGCCAGGATCTTACAAAATTTAGAATTTTATCAATTAAGGTTATGAATGTTGAATGACAAGTGTGTAGCATTATATTGACTGCAATGATCTATTCTTTACATCTTTAAAAACTTCTTTAGCTTAAATTTGGGATATAGTTATATTTTGATTTGCACTTAAGACCATATGTACAAAGGCCACTTCATGACCTATTATTAGTCATAATTTGAAAATTTTATCAACTTTTTATGAAATAAATAAATATATGTATTTTATATTATACATATATTCAAACATTATGTTATTCTTTTGATGTAACAAATGCCCATGTTACTAAAGTGAATAGAATTAAGAATATATAAAAGCATGTTGGAATGATAATTTTGTTCTTTGGAAGCTTTGAAGAAGTTTTTTAGGCTTGAATGAAATATTTAGATTTTTATAGATATGTCAAGTGGCTATTGAAATGTATTTTACAAGATGTTTTTTATTTTTCATTTTAGAAAGTTGTATTTGAAGCAACCTACCACTTGATTCTTAGGTGCCATCTTTGGAATCTTTAGAAAGCTTCTACAAAACCTTTGTAGTAGCTTGTATATATGAAGGCAATGTTGAGGCCATTCCTTGTCTTATTAATACTTTTTTTTTGTGTTTTAATCTTTGTTCAAGATCATCTAATTTCTTTAGAATTTGCAATAGCCATCCTAGTTCCTTTCTAGCTTACAATTGTTTCTTATTTGTCTATTTTATTTTTTTAGAGATACAAGATTGTATTGTATGTCTAAAATTTTGTTGTGTTCAATATTTTTAAGAGTTTGAAAAAGCTGTTATCTTGTTATAGATGTATTTTTTAAGAAGTGAGTAGATTATTCTAGTTTTGATGCAATTATAATCAAGAAATTGTATACAATAATTTACTCTTTAAAAGGTGTAAGAATAAAGATTTAAGTATAAAAGAACTAATGAATTATTGAAAACAATTTTCAAGAATTACAATCAATACTCTATACATCAATGTCAAAATCTATGCAAAATAATATAATTGAGTTGAGATAGTTACTATTAGAAAATAAAGAAATAAGTTTTTTTTTTTTTTTTTTTTTTTCTTTATATGAATATAAATTTAGAAATAATAACAAAAGAAAAATAACAAACTCTGTTATAAAAATTCAAGTTATATTATTTATGACTATTGAATTAGTTCTACTAGATTCAAAGCAAAAATCATAGTTTTGAATATAACAAAGTAAATAAATGAAGATGCTTACTTGTTATAAGAATATTGTAATTGAACAATTTTAAACCACAACCATCAAATATAAATCTCATGATACCACCAAATCCTATATCTTTTAGGATTTTCAAATTTTTATTGATTATTTATTAAGAACTTCTCTCAAATTTTTCTTCTATCTATATAATTAACTTCTGAAAATATTTTAAATCAATTAAAGATGTAAAAATAGTATTTAAAGGTTTAAAAATAATTATTGATTCAACTATCAATTAATGCTATTAAAATATTTCTAAGCCAGTTTTTTTATACAAATAGATGCATCAAATTTTTCATTAGATAAAAGCTTATGACAAATGGATGTAAATAATAAACTTCATTTTTCTCCTTTTATTCAATAGAAATTCTTAATAATTGAAATTAATTTCAAAATTTTTAAAAAATTAACTTCTTGTTATTATAAATTCATTCTAAGTAAGGCATTAGTTTTTGAACGGTACTTTTCATCCAATCATAATTTATATCAATTATAAAAATCTTAATTTTTCATATTAGCACATGTATCAAAGCATTGCCAAAGTTATTAGAACTTATTATTTTTACAACTTATATTTGATATAACATATTATCTTAAAAAAAATGATCAAACTCATTACATGCCTTGTTTGGATATTTTTATCTTAGACCAAAATATGGAGATGCTACATACAATCAACAATAGATAATCCTTTTGAAATTACAACAATTCCATCTTTAAACAAATATATAAAAAATTCTAATTAATGCTAATTTTATTTTTAATAAAGTTTTTTCAAGTATGTTTATAAATGCTCTTATTATTGATGTTAAAAATAATCTTCATAATGACTTTAGTGATTTTGGTTTTGAAAGGTAATCTTTTTATTATAAAGAATATTCATATTATTTTGAATAGTCAAATAGAATTGTGTGAATTCAAGTTAAATGTAACTTTCTAATAATATGGCATTTTGGATGTAATAAAACTTTAGAAATTAATTCAATAGGTTTTTTAATCTCCAAATGTGAAAAGATATCCAAACATTTTTTTTTTTTAATCTTGTGACATTCGTTGTCATGCAAAGACTTCATATCATCAATGCTATGGACTTCTTCAATTTCTACCTATTCTATAGCAATTTAAGTCATCAAGTTGAATGGACTTTATTACAAATCCTTTAATTTTAAATTTTCATAACTACATTGAAAAAGATTATGTGATACTTGAAACACACACAACATCTTGGTTTATATTACAAATCTGAAATCAAACCACCAAAACTCATTGATTATGCAAATGCTAGTTTTGATGGTAATATAAATGATAAAAAGAGGCACATGAGATTTCTATATACTTTTGGCTCTAACGCAATAGCTTGGAGTGGTCATAAATATAGCTACATGACAATTTCTAAAATAATTGCATAACTTATTGCTTTAATAGAAACGATCTTAGAAACTATGTGAATTTATTGCTTATTAAACTCCCTAGCTATGACTTAGCATAATCCAACAACCATTTACAATGAGAATCAAGCAACTATTGCACTTATAAAAAATCCAAATTATTGTTCTAAAATTAAGCATATTGATATAAAGTATTTTGCTATTTGAAAGCACTATGAAAATAAATTGATGGATTTCCAATATATCCATACAAAAGACCAAATTATTGATCTTGTAACAAAACCACTTTCACATGACTAATTGAAATACTTACATTCTTTATTAGGTCTCCAAACTTTCCACAAAGATGAATGAGAGTATAAGAATTAGTTTTTCTTTTACAATATTTATGAATAAGTAGAAGTATTAGATGAAACTTCCATGATATTCTACATCTATTTAGAGTTCTTCAAAATAGTTATTTCTTGAATCCAAGTGAACAATTAGCTAGTTTGTTAAAAAGTGTTAGTTACAAATTAATAAACAAGATGTTTGCTAAAAATTGATTCCAAATTGTGTTGTATCTTGAATAAAGATATACTTAAGATATGTAGCAAATGAATAAGTGAATATATGAGGACATGAAGATCCATTAATCTTTTAATATATCATGGCGGATTATGCATCATATACATAGGAAAAAGAATTAGTTACAAGATATATCTTTCTATTAAGGTGAAGCCCTATTACAAGAAAATCAAAAAAAATGAAAGCTGTGTGGTTGTTTTCTTTGCTGAAATTAAACATATAATACTCTCTAATGGCTCAAGAGAGGCCATACAGCTTACAAATCTCTTGTATGACTTAAGAGGTGACAAGATCAAATTTATGCTCATCAAATGTAACAACATCAATAAATGAAGATGTTACAAAATAACGTCTATCATGCCAAAACTAAACACATATATGCTCACTTTAACTACATCAGAGAACAACTAGAGGAGGAGGCAATACAATGAAAATATGTGTCAAGCAATCAACAAATTGCTGATATCTTTACTAAACCACTCAAGAAAAAAAAAAAAGCCTTCACCAAGTTCGAGGAGGTCCTAAATAATTGCTCTACTAAGTCGAATTTTTGTACCTACTTTATTTTATAAAAGTTGAGTCTTTTCTTATATTCTTCTATCTTCCTTGATTCTATCCTCTAGGTTGCAAAATACAACACAACAACAATTGTTTATCTCTTTTAGTAGAATAGCTCATCAATGGCACAATTTGAGTGAACATGCTTCTTGTCGAGTCATCACTCCACTCTTTTTGTACACTCTAATTGTTTCAATTTAGTCGCCCTTGCTTAAGATCATCCAATCTCTAATTTACCACATCTAAAATATAAGCGAGATAACTCATAGCAATTGTAGTATATATCAAAATATTTTATAAAGTGTTCCACTAATCCATTAGTACAAATAAAAATTTGATGTTTTTATTAATGTATACTTAAATAGTCGTATCCCAAGAAAATAACATTAAAATCAATAATCTTTATTATTGATTTCTTGAGTGTTTATCCTAACAAATGATATAAAGACATATTTAGTATCAATCAAATAAACACAAAGGCCATATTAGGATTTTATATACTCACAATGTTAATTGTAATTTTCAAAGAAACTAATACATTGGATATAATTAAAGGAACGACAATATTAGCAAGATGTAGTTATACAAGACAACCTTGGTATGGTGGGTCAAGGAATGTAACGAGGAAGATTTTCTAGGCATTAAAATTTTTTGTAAATATAAGCAAGGCACATTACTTTCCGTGTTCAATATAAGATAGTATAATAAACTAACAATAGATATAAATTCTAAAAATAGAATCAATAATATAAAAAGACTATACTAAATACTTTAATAAAAGAATTGTGAACAAAAACAACTATGCCTTTGAAAATGATAGCATGCTCTTGGCTAAATTAGAACTACCAATGTTTAAGTGTGTATATACAAAAGATGATTTTAATTACCAAACACAAGATAGCTCAAACAATAGGCTCCTACCAATTCCACATAAATGCAAAGCATTATAGTTATGGATACAAAACTCAAGGATAAATACAACAAGGTACAAGCAAGTAACAAACTAGACCTACAAAAATGAAAAGAATAGTAACATCCTTAATAAACAAAAAAAAACGTGGTATATTATCAAAAGATTCAATGGTCCAAATTCAAGACTAAATCATTGGATAATACATTTCCAATGACCTAATGAAGATTTAGCAAAATAACTTACTAAGACGACTATCTTACAACTTTGTGAATTCATGTAAAAGAATGTTGGACTACCATTGGTCCATGAATCAAAAGATCAAGATGTAGATAAAGTAGAGGGTCAAGATATCTCCGATGGAGACCTGAGCTTATGAGCTTACAGGAGGGTGTTAGTATAAAGTATGTATTCAGTACCTGTATACACACTAAGTGTATACTCACCTAATTAGGGTTAGCATAATTACTATGGTGGCTGAGTGCCGTCATAGCTGTGTATATAGGTTGGTGGCTTTGCCACATAAATTTATCTTGTAAGCATTCATCGACCTATGAGATACTAACAGGGGCTACTGCAACCATTTCAACAACCATTTCAGCATCGCATGCTGGACAATCAAGCGCAATCGGATTCATGGAGCGGGCGGGTTGTAGCCCTGGTGTTTGCACGAACCCACCCATCCTCGTCCAAATCCGGCTGCCCACCTACCTGATCCATTCCTGCATTGTAGACCATCGTTGCACAAAGCTTGGGGGCTCTTAACTCCCGTCGGTCTCCGCCATAGGATTGTCACGTGATATGAGTTGGATTTGGAACAGGTTTAGCGATTGCATCACCGCATTCCAGGATCGCCGCAACCGTCGACATCCTTCCGGACTTCCCGACAACCCCGCTCATGCGTGCGTTGCATCACGGTTCGCCAAATCGCTATCCGATCAGTGCAAGATACCAGAAAACTTGCATGTGGCAAGAAGGATCACCCACAGCCGGGGCACGAGGCTAGGCATCCGGATTGAGCTGTGGCTGCCTGGATCAAGCATCCGATTCCATCCAGTCGCCGGATCTGCGTCGTCCCGGCTGATGAAAGCCTGAGGGACGCAGGTCCTGATAGGGCTGATCAGCACGCCCATGACAATGCTGTTCGTCTTCACCCTCAGCGTCAAACCAAACCCACCCTGGCCCCACCGCTCCGACAACCTCACGACCACGCACCAACGACTAACGACTGAGCAATGAGCGGTGAGCGGTGCCAAGTGTTCTGAGAACGGCGTCCGTCTGCACCCGAACGAACACGTGCACTTCGGTGTGGATGTAGGGGTTTTATTAATCAAAAAAAGCCAGTTACAAACGCTTACATCGCCCTCGCAGGGCTACATGTTTCGCTAGCGCTCGCTGAAACTCCTATACACGCATCCTTTCTCACACTTACGCCCGCCTCCTGTCAGTGGTTCTGGTTCACCCAACTCACCCGCAGGAACGCCGCGCGCGCAGGTCGGCGCACAGAAGTGCTGAAACCCATGCTCCAACGCTCATTTAACGGGTTTTACACATGCACAACGACGCACAGCTTTACGGGTGTAAGGATGTTGTCCAGCTTCAAGACAACCGAGATGCCGTGACAGGATGGGTCGGAGCCGAGGGAAATTTCCACCAAGTTCCCGACGATGTTCAATATGCCGCCCAATGGGCCGCGGCCGACGACCTCCTCGAGGAGGTCCGTGACCTGGTAGAGTTTCAGCTCGTCCCCTACCAGAACCTTGATCTTAATATCAAGCAAGAGGTCAAGTTTGATCGCGACGTTAACGTTCAAGAGCTTGCCATTTTGCACGACCACTATGCCATTTATGGTCAGTTCGACCAGATGATCGACGAGGTTATCGACAACCTTGACGGCCGGTACGGCGGCCTGGGCGCCAGGAGCACAAGTCACCGCCAGCAGGGACGCCAGCAGCAGCATCGCCAGGGCAGAAGTCTTTCCGAAGGCAGCCATCACGGACGTGGAAACGCGGATCGCTCAGGAGTGTATTGGTCAATCACCGTGATAAAAACCGCCACAACTGAATGTGTGAGTGGACCAGCTGACAGTGCCGAACGCGATAGAGGGAATGGACGCTTGAGGATGAGTGTGAAGATCTGCACCAGCACAGGGTGCTCATATACCCTTCCCAGCTGCCACCCGGCCGGGCGATCCGGGGCGTGATCGATCATCTACATGCAGACGTGCCATTGCATGAGGTCCAATCACTTCAAGCAACACCGCTGTAGCAGCGTGTCATATCGTACAGTGACGATGTCTGTGCTGTTTGTGCGCATCGGTGATGGACGCACTCCGAGTTAGCACTACCTTGTATGTTCTACGACAGACTTGTTGAATTGGATGACTTGGCAAAAAGGTGTAGCGATCAATGAATGGCGAGCGAAAGCAATTTCACAACTTTCACAGATGTGGACACCGCTGTCTGCGGAACCAATCTACGGCAGTCGCGTGGTTGCAGTGCTTACTGAAACTGCGTGCTAACGAACCGGGGCGCATGCGTCAAGTCTAGAACCACGCACGTCCCAGAAGACTTGGTTGAGCTTGGCCGAGCTACGGATGATCCGTCGTTGCCTTCAGAGGTTGCCGGAATCCCTCCGACCGTCACCGACGTGCTTGGGTTCATCGTCATCGCGCTTTTATCATGTTCCATTATCCAAGCCTAAAGCAGCCGTTGCTACAGACTTTGTCTTTTTGTTACTTCAATTCACCGTAAAGGGGTTTGGGCGTTTGATTTTATAAGATTGGATAAATTCTTTATTTTGAATTACTGAGTGAAGTCTCTTCTGGAGTACCTATTGACATCTTTTAAAAGAGTACTATGGAGGATGGAAATCAGACCCAAAATTTAAGGTATATAAATATTAGGTTTCAAAGATTACTTTTTCAATTCATGTGCCTATAGTATGGCATTCTAATATGATAGTAGAGTGGATAAGATAGCTGTTGGGTACCATATGCCAGGATCTTACAAAATTTAGAATTTTATCAATTAAGGTTATGAATGTTGAATGACAAGTGTGTAGCATTATATTGACTGCAATGATCTATTCTTTACATCTTTAAAAACTTCTTTAGCTTAAATTTGGGATATAGTTATATTT